>NC_137634.1:23192538-23377538 GCF_963383615.2 Lipophrys pholis | reverse complement strand
CCACGGCTCCTTTACAGACCACACCTTCACTATTTTTCTTTCTTTATTCTTACCAGGGTGGAGTTTGTGAGGCAGTGATCCACCAGACGGGATGCTGGGAGGCAGGCTGGTCAAACAAAACACACAAAACCATCAGATCCTCATCAGAAGTACCAACAGTAGTCCAGTAATGCTGGAAGGGTAACAGAGCACCATCATTGGTGCATGGAGGTCCCGGGTGGCGTCCCTCAGGGATCCAACATCGGCCTACTGTTATTCGTAAAATGATTCAATGTTGCTATTCTGCACATTTATTCCCATTTTCCAACCTTTAAAATTGAGTTATATAAAAAGTTTTGTTTTGGTTTTACAAATTTAGTACAAGACATAAAGACGTGTGGAAAAAAAAACTAAAAATCCCACGAAGAATTTAACCTCATAAGTCGTGATTCATTCATGCTGGAAAGCAAAGATTTAAAAGACCAGAGTTTTGTGGGCAAAGTACAACATCGTCTGCATATCAAGACACTTTCTCAAACACGTTTGTAATACTTTTATATAAATCGATCGGATGCCAAGAACAAAAACTTAAATACCCGTCTCCATGACGTCGGGGGGGTCCAGGCAGTCCTGGACGAGGGGATACACTTTTATTGTGGAGGGGGAAGGTGTTGTGCTTCTGACCTGAAAAAAATGTTAGAAAGAATAAATATATATATATATATATATATAGTGTATATGTGAAAAGCTGAAACAGTAGCTCTCACCTTCATCGTGTGTTTGCTGGTAAGAGATGAAAGAAAACGATTAGTTCATTCTATACAATTAAAGTCACACAAAAACAGTTCAAAGGGAAAAATAAACAAACTGATCGCGACATAATGACTTTATGAGAAAAATCGTTACTTTATATTACGTATAATATTATTCTCACTTTTGAAGCCTTGAGTTATAGAAGATGTGATGTTTGAAATGTTAATTCCGTTTGGCTTTTTTGAAATGTCAGTTAGTTGGGAATCACCATGGCAACCACTGATTGGAGCGCAAACTCAGACCCCAAACCAGTGACATATTAACGCTTGTTGCATTAGACTCCACGGTTGTACTCGCAGTAGTTGGAAAGCTTTAAAGCTTTACAGGAAACTTTACAAATTCAAGCATTTCAAAAGTGTAAATTTAAAGCAGAAAAAGAGTTACCTCTCTCCTCCCGTCAAACCTGTTGAATCAAACACAACAACATCAGCTTTTTTTTTCCATCACCAAACACGACACTGCACTTAAAAACACTGAAAAACATTCTGGTGATGGGGATTTGATAGAGGACCTGTTGGGCGGAGGCCGAGCCGAGGAGTTACTCCTGCTCACAGCGGAGGAGGGTGGAGGGAGAACAGGAGCTTTAGACCTGATGGAACGGTCAGGGGTGGAGACCGGAGGCCTGCACACACATACACACACACACACACACACACACACACACACACACACACACACACACACACACACACACACACACACACACACACACACCACTTGACGTCTTTTACTGACAAACACCTTTAAAGGGTAGACACTGCTGTGCGCGTGTGTGTGCTGTGCGCGTGTGTGTGTGTGTGTGTGTGTGTGTGTGTGTGTGTGTGTGTGTGTGTGTGTGTGTGTGTGTGTGTGTGTGTGTGTGTGTGTGTGTGTGTGTGTGTGTGGACACTCACTTCAAGGACTGTGCGCTCGGCTGAAAAAAAAACCCCAAAGAAAAAGAAACAGAGTAAAATGTTAAAGACACGCAGCATTTAAAGCTTCATTCTGGGCCCATTTTACTTCACGTGTTCCTCGTGTCAGTGTTACTAGAACTAGTGATTCAGAGCTTGTGTCCTTTAGTTTGTAGTATAATTTTCAGTGTATGTGCATTTAATTTCACGTCATCACGTCACACCTGAATCCACATATGCTTTAGTTACTATGTGATTCAGTTCACGTGACGTCCGGGTGAGCAGTATGAATCTCCATTGTTCTTTAAACGGTGATTCAAAACTCAACGTGGATGAACTCACCCTTTCTCCTGAGCCGCGATGAAGTCCTGTGAAGGAGAGAAAAAAACACGTTTATTTATTTGTGATTCAAAAGTTGCTTTATAATTAGTGTCCCCCGACCTTACTGTGATCAATACCTTTTCTAATCAATTAAAGCTTAATTGTATTTATTTTCTAAATATGCAGCTCGCCTATCATGGTACATTTTAAATTTTTTTTAAACATTTTCAAACTTATCATTTTATATAATTACATTTCTTAGTTTTGTTAATATAGATTTTTGTTATACACTTCTAATTATGTACTTTAACCAACTTAATTTTATTCACATTTTTATTAAAATGAATGAATTGTTTTGAAATACTTTCGTTGTAATTTAAAAATGAACATGGAACCATTTACTGAAAGCTGCAGTTCCATTGTGAGCCACTTGAGGGCGTAACCCTGAAACTGTTTTTTTCTTTCAGTTATTTAAGTTGTTATTCAGGGTTTTTTCATTTTTCATTTCAGGTGTTTATTTTCTTAGTTGTTTAAGGATATTCTGAAAGATTGTTAAAAAAAATTTTCATTTTATGAAATTATTTTACAGAATTCTAACAAAAAATATTGATTATTGAGCTTCTGTCAATTTATTTACTTTATTCCACTATATTCAAGTTATCTATCATTTTAAATTGCTTTTTAAGATTCTTTTCATTCATGAATTTGTTCTTTTATCTTTGAACATTTTATTTGAATTTATTACATTTTGGTTGGAATTTGAACAGACAAGCACAATCAAGTAGCTTTGTGCAGCTCTGTGATGAGCCACTAGAGGGGTTTTACGTTTACCTCCACTGGGTGTCGGGATGGGCCCTGACGCTCTGCCCGGTTTGTTACTGCGGAAAATCTGGGGCGGCAGAGGAGGAACTAAAACCAAAAACAACTTTTAGCGTGACGTGTTACCAGTGAACTCAGCGGACCGACAGAGTGTCGGCTCTTTTGAAATAATAAAAGTAACTCACATTTTCCTGCTGACGGTCCAACGTTGTGTGGGGACGGATCTCTTTTAGACTCTGCAGGCTGTAAACACACACACACGCACACACGCACACACACACACACACACACACACACACACAAACAGTCATTATTTGTTGGTGAGAGGAGGAGCTCTGTAGCACCCCCTGTGGACAGGCTGTGTAATACATTACGCTGACTCACCTGACGGGGTGAAAGGTGGGTGGAGCTCGTAGGGCGGGGATTCAGGACGGGGGGCGGGCCTCTGGGCGGCGCTTGGTTATTTCTGTTATCTACACACACACACACACACACACACACACACACACACACACACACACACACACACACACACACACACACACACACACACACACACACACACACACACACACACACACACAGATCAACCACAAAAAGCAATATATTCATGTTTGAAATCCTTTAAGGTTCTACTTTTTAATGTACTTTTTGCATTTGCTTTATGTACGTGTGTGTGTGTGCGTGCGTATTTGTGCGAAAGTTGTCGGCTTAAATCTCAGATTTTTGTTTTCCTTTAGTCTTTTATGTTGTAGTTCATCAGTTAGTTGACTGGTTGGTTAAATTCAGCTGATTTCCTTGGATGAACAGGTCTTTTGTTTGGTTGGTTCAATTTGTAGTTCATTTTCTCGATTGAGTAATTTGGATGTTTAAATGAGTTGTTTTTATTAGTGAGTTGGTTTTTTGATTGGTCGAGCAATTTGGTTGATTTAGTTGGTTGTTTATCATATAGACACTCGATTGACTTTATATGTTTTGTAATATTTCTGGTGAAGTTTTTGGTTTTTCTGTCTGGTGGACGTTTGGTCCGTTAACGTGGACGTACCGATGTACTCTCCGTCAGCGAGCGGCCGGGTGGGACACAGCTTGTGCTCCTCCAACGGTACCGAGGGCGGCGGCTCGTAGTCGTTGCCAGGGTCCAAGTCCTCGTTTGGCGACTCGTAGTCTCCGCCGCTGCCGTCGTCGTCCCCGCTGTACGGACTCTCGTAGTCATCATCAAATTCTTCATCATCCTGATGGAATCGGTAAAAAAAAAAAACAACCAAGAAAACACTCAAGTTTGAAAAATAATAAAATCATTTATTTTAAATTTAAGTAATAAAACCATTAGTTGTTTTTAGATTAAAGAGCAAACACAGGTGACAACAAACAATAACATTTCAACTTAGAAAATAACAGCCCAATATGTTTTTCACACTTCAGAATTAAAGAGATTTTGATTTATTAAAGTTGATGCTGCATTCATTTAGGATTTATTTTTCAAAAAAAAACAGGTTTTCCATTTATTTTTGAATAAATTGTTTGTTCTCTCATGTACATTATTTTCAGATTCAATTTCTATGTTCACACTTGCTAATTTAAATTTCACTAAAATGGAAGAAAACAAGTTAAAAAGTAAGTACCCATGGGAGAACTAGAAACCCGTAAAGTGGTTGAAAATATAGTCCTACTTAATGCATCGTTTTGCACGTGTCTTATTTAGCAATACGTTCCCAGTGTACTGGTTCTCAGTCAGTCACATGTAGATGTTGGTCAGTGATGAGCTCCAGCATGAAGGAAACGACTGACTCACAAACTCGTCGTCTCCCCATCCCTGATTCTCGGCCGGTATCTCTGCACAAAGAAACATATTTCTCTCATCTCTAATGTGAACAATAACAGACTGTAAGTACAACCAGGAAGAAGGAACGTTTTCTTACCTGGTTCGTGATATTTGGGTGTCGTCCTATGAAATACAAATACAGGATAGAAAACTCTTAGGACCTGAATCACTAAGGTGAGAGTGGCTGATCACTGAACCCGCTTCATATTTCATAAGGTTTCATACAAATTAAGGCCAAACAACAGGTGTGCAAAATGTCAACTTTGTATTTTATTTGCTTCCTGTGATAAGAAGCTCTAATAATAAGATGTCATCTGCAAATAAAATTCCCAAAGTCATTATTTTGAAACTATCCAGCTTCGATGATTGAAACTTTCAGGGTTTGTTCAAAACTATTAGACCTGTAACACTTTTACAATAAGTGGCCAACTGATAGCTTGTTGTCGAAAAATAAACCTTTTATACTTTGAGGCTACATATCTTCATTACGTATCTTAAGGATTCACATGAATCAACCACCCTGAAGTCACGGCGGGTTAGCGACACGCTAACAATTCAAAAATATCCAGTCAAAATGAGTCAGGATGTAAAAATGAATGATCACAATGTGTTAGCAGCTGTAATTCATGAACATCCGTCCTCACTGATCAAAGTTAGTGAAACTACCGGGTGTATAGGCACCACTGTGTACACCTGCTAATGCTAACAGCCCAAACTAAATGAAGCCACTTCATCTGATTGATTGGAAGAAATCTAAAGGAGGCCATGGGGAACCCCCCCCCCACCCCCCCACCCCACCCCCCCACCCCCCACCCCCAAACAAAAACCTGGGGTTACTCTTGCCTCGATTTGAAATCTGTTTCAAACATGAACGTACTTTTTCCCAAACGGGCCTCTCTTCTCCTTCTTGCTGATTTCACTGCTGATCTTGGAGATCATCCTGCAGACATAGGAGCACATGAAGAAGAACCACACATTCCGTTATAAAAATGTTACTTCTCCCTGAACACACCTCTGATAAAAAAAAATACCATTGTGTTACACTGACAGCCAGTCAAGACTGCAAGAAATCATGAGCATGACAGACAAATCCCAGAGTGATAATGTCCATATTGCTGGATGTGAAGAGACATCTGTGTCCATGAAAGGAGTGTCAGTTTGAAATATGAAAGTTCAGAAAATTTCCCTCAACGACCAACTTGGAGGCTAAAGTTAGCATCGTATGTAGTACCGGGGATCGCCAGGAGGGGGCAGTACTTACGGCGTGTGCAGTTTGGGGAATTTCTGGAGGTCGAACTCGCTCAGATTCTGCAAAAGAAACCAACAGAGTTGGGACGGGGCTGCGTCCTGCACCTCCCTCCTCTCCCTTGTCACATTTCATTGGTGACCTTGAACTCACCACGAATCTGGAGCCGCTGATCGAGTTCTTCAGTACGACTTTATCGCAGCCAAACAGATCGGTCTGTACGACAGGAAAACGGTTCAGCATCACAGGTTTGAGAGTTTGGGACACTTAATGATGACGTGATCTCCATTAATACTCACGGGTTTCATCTTGAGTGTGGATTAGATTACTATTAAACAGTGTTGTGCAAGTAACTTAAAATCAGTGCTTGAAAAACGTGAGTTGCTTCTGTAAAAACATATCTAAGTTACTGGCTCCTGACAGAAAAGGAAGGCAGGTGTTCTATAATCTGGATTCTTGAGAGACACAGAGTTTTGAGGTGACAGCTCTTAGCAAGGGAAGCGAACTGCTATTTATTCATGCAGCGCTAATCACGGCGATTGTGAATACAGGCTAATGCTAATGCTACTCAGCGTGGGACACTTTTCGTGTTGCTTTTGGCCGGAATTAGTTCAAAATTAATGAGACGTCGCGAGTAAACTGGAATTTCGGAGAAAAAGTCACAGATCTGCTTTTCGCTGAAAACAACAGCTTCGCTCTGTAATAATGCTAATGCTAACGGTGGGTACAGAGAGAGGGTGACAGCGGATCTGCTCTTCGCCTTTATCGGATTTCGTGTAAAAACACGAGAAACAAAACTATAACAGAGTTACTGATTACTTTATGTCTCTTGGTTGTATATCTCTTCCAAAAGTAGTGAAGCTACAGCAGCACATTAGCTCGTTCGGCAAATCAACTGGAACAAACCAACGGTGACAAACTGGAACAAACTAAGTGGAAAAAACATAGAATGAGCCAAAACAGTCCAATCAGAATAAACTAGAATAAATCAACTCACTCAAACTAGAGTGAACAATCGGAGTAACTTTGAATTCGAGGTAATGTGAAATCTACAGGATGAGTGGAACCACTTTCTAACCCTCACCCAGCTTTCAGACCTTCAGATGTTTGGGCCCCTTGGTCTGGTGGTACGATCTGCATGGCCTAAAGTGAAGATGACTATGAGGAGACAGACGAAGGCCTCACCGTCTTCAGGTAATCCGCCAGCTGCTGTGGACTCCACCCCATCACCTCCGACCTGGACGGTACTCGGTCCAGATTCATCCTGCGTCCTCTTCGGGTCTCCAGAGAGTCGAAGTCCGTCCAACTGGCGCTCAGTGAGACGACGCGAACATCTGACAGAAGGAGGAACAGCTCACAAGCCTGTCGACGGGTCCGACTGCACGGCTTCTCGACGCGCCGCCGTCTCTCTGTCTGACAGATGGCTCCGTTCCTTCCTGCTGATTGCAAACTTCAGTCAAAGTTAAACCAAAAGATAAAAAAAACCCTCTTTAAGTTTTACTTCCTCAAACCGGCTCACGGCTGCTTAAGTCTGCTGGAGTCCGTCTGAGAGACGCAGCCCCAGAACGCCCAGCCCAGCGCAGGCAGACATGTCCTCCAGGACCCAAAATGGCCGCCCTCGTCCTCACTCTGTCTCCTCCACTCTGTCTATCATAGGAAGTGACTGTGCAGGGGTGTGATGATCATCCTCCCCCCTCCTCTGACCACACAGCGGAACAGCCGCCGTGCTGCAGCTGCACCCACTCCATGCAGAAAAACTGAATCAGAGTTCAGCCTCGTCGCCGCCGCTGCAACCAAAGTTAGACCGGGTTTAAGACCGCCTTCAGACCTGGACTTACCCGGGAGTCAGACCGGCTTTACAGCCGAGGTACACCTGGTCTCAGTTTAACTGTGGGTTTAGTCTCAACATGGTTGAACCTGCTTGAAACTCATTTGAGCCATTTGCTTGGGAAGGTTTGAGGAGTTGGGGTTGGTTGTTATGGTTACAGACTATGGAATCATCTGGGTTTTAATACAAGTTTTAAACCTGCTTCTGAGCTGGTTTCAGGCCACATTTGCTCCTGGATTCAGATCAATTCTAGACTTTGTCTTAAACTTGGACTTGCACTGGTTAAAACTAATTATGGACATTTATTAATTCTGCTTCAGAATGGATTCGTGGATTCAGAGTTTCTACCTTTATGTAGACAAGTTTTCATCTCAAGATTTATCTTCAGCCTCACAAACAAATATACATAGTATAATGTGCAGTGAAATGCTTTCAGCACTTGTTCCGCATGGAAACAACCGTTTTCATAGGATAGAAGAATAAAAATAAATGGGTTCATTTTGAACCTGGATTTGTGCTGACTTACTCTGGTTTTAGTGGGCACCGTTTTACACCAGGATTCAAACTGGTGTCAGGACCGATTCTAGAATCACATTCATGCTTTTTTTTGTCTCGCTGTGAGGTCGAAGTGCAAACCACTGCTCCACTGCTCCACTAAAATGCATCGTCTTTTGTTTCAGAAAAGTTTTGCGTACACATTTTGAAAACAATGTAATTTTCACGTTCAGCCACCAGTAGGTGCTGTTGGTTGTTTTTGTAATTAAACCAGACACAAGCAGCAGAGAACGATACACTATGAACATTAACAATGGGACTACAGGGACATTTGCATGGACAGACGAACAAGTTGGATTGATGTTACGGGGACTGTCAAAATAAAACTATCAAGTCCCAGAGGAATATGGACTGGGAGTCGTGACGCCACAGAGGAAACATTGTTCAAAATATAAATAAGAATGCAATAGAATAAAATGGTAAGATAAAATAGGACAGAAAAGTAATAAGACTCCTTTCTTTAATCATGAATTGATAATTCACAGTCATTTCTCTGGTGTAGTTTCTTCTCTGAATTTGCTGAGTGCGGTTGATTCATGAGCTCATTCTGGTCATTAATCATCAAAGTGCTGAAAAAAGAAACGAAAAAAAGAAACCAAACTTCCTCTTCTGCTTCCTGTTGATTAAACTCGGTTTCAGCAGCTGAACCAAAAACAGAAAAGGGACTCATGTCTTAGCCAGAGATCGAGAGAGAGAGAGAGCGCCCGGCCCTCCAACATCTGACAAACCTCTGAGACTCGTGACAGTTTTCGTCCTGTTGTCCGTCAAACCCCCTCCAACCAAACCGGAGCCTTCAGAGAACCCTGTGGGAAAAGAAATAAACAACACAAAGCCAAAAGGTTGACAACTTCCACAAAGTTGTTTAGCATGACAACCAAGTATGTTTTTCATGAGGAATTTTATGAAAGTCACACAAATTTATAGAGAAACACATTTACATTTTTAAAAAGTCAAGTTTTTATGGAAAACCTTTTAGTTTATGAGAACACACTCCCAACATTATGGTAATTCAATCTCTTATTATTCCGCCTAAGATTTGGTTGTTGTTTAATTGTTAAATGGAACTATAAATATAAATATATTACAAATTAATATAACATATTAATTCTTATTATATATTAAATGAAAATACTTCAATATTAATTAATTTTTTTTTATTAATTCCGTATTTCGCAGACTATCACTCACTTTTTGTAATTTTCCAGTACATACCATCCATGACCACTAGGTGTCACTACAGTACCACAGAAAAACCTCCATTACTACTGAATGTAACTAACAAGTAAAATGTCTCCAAAAATAAAAATGTCTACAGCAGAATTTAAATAGATGTACAAACTTGTCTTGAAAACATCACATTTAACACTACTGTTTTTCATTTGAAGAAAGTGTTTTAAAACGAGTCATTAAAAACAAAACAAATCTGTTTTGTGAAACTTAAGTCAACTTCTGAAATGTACGGACATTTCTTGTTACGAGTGTACGAGTGTGAAGGCAGCTGAACTCAAACGGAATAAACCACACGACAAGCCAAGACGTACAAATAAAAACAAACTTTATTTAAAAGTGGTTTCCCAGCATGCCCTGCTCTGACCCGCACGCCAGTTTCACAAACAAAAGTCAACTCTTCACTTTGAGTTTTTCTGCTTCAAAAGCAAAAACATCCACAAACAGGCCCTGAATGTCTCAAATGAACAGAAATGGTGTTGTTTTTTTTCAGATTTTATGACCTTGAATGTGTCGCTGTTGCTTTTTGGTCTCTGTTGCTTCATGACGCGTTCGCTGCCCGCAGGATTTCTGGTGAAGCCTACCGCAATGAGAGCCTGGCTGTGAAGAAGAAAGTAAAAGTCTGAGGACCGGACGGCGTCCTCCTCTGAAGCGCCGCCTCCTGGAAGTGGACGGGGCCAGAAAGCAGCCCGCCGTCCCTCTGTGGCCTCCATTGAGCGGCGGAGCGTCAGTGGCTCTTCTTGGAGGAACCGAAGCCGGAGAAGCCCATCACCGCCGCCATCTCGTCATCCTCCTCGAAGTCCACGTCGTCCTCCGCCCGCCGCTTCCTCTCCTTCTGCTTCTCCTTCTTGTACGCCTTGGCTTTCTCCTCCTGGACAAACAACAACAACAACAAGGCGGTAAGCCAAGCGCAGAGGCGCCGAACGTGGAGGAGATGCGTCGCTCCACTCGCCTCCTCGCGCAGCTCCTTCATGCGCTCCTCGAAGTCGTACTCCTTCTGCTTCTCCTCCATCTTCTTCTTGTTCACCTCGAATCTCTTCTTTACCTGATCCAGAGACGAGCGCTCCACACGCATCGACATACCCAGGTTCCTCTGGTCTGCACAGGCAAACAAGCACACAGCCACCAGGTAAACAGGTCAACAACAACAGAGTAATACAACAAATTGACAAGAAGCATAAACGGGTAAACACTTAAACTCACGTTTTTTTCCGTTGATGTGATCGAGGAAGTTGATGGAGTCCTTCACCACACAGTCACACACGTTACAGTAATACCTGCAACACACACACCCAGGTAAATCCATGTAGAGGCATAACACACACACGCACGCAACACACACACACACACCCAGGTAAATCCATGTAGAGGCATAACACACTCACGCACACAGCACGCACGCAACACACACGCAACACGCACGCACACTCTTACCCGCCCATCTCTGCCTGCGGGGTGGTCTTGGTGATGACGATGGTCTTCCCCAGTTTGGACTCCAGGTCCACTTTGTAGTCTCGGTGCCGCAGGAGGTCGCGTTTCACCGGAGGAGGAACTTTTCCTGACAGTCCACAAGAGAGACATCGTGAACAACAAAATGGTGTCGGTCCGGATAAATGTGAGTCTAACGCTCTGCAATCGATCACACTCCAGGCTCATTTATGCTCCACGCAGGCAAAGAAAACCCCAAAAGCTCTCAGGCTCCTCTCATGTGGAACCAGCTCCCAGTTCCAGTTAAGGAGGCTGACACATTCGCTGCTTGGATGATGTTTTCACTGGAACGTGCGATGCAGCCTGAATATTACTTTACCATCTCGCCTCTCTCGGTCTCGCTCCTCCGCCAGACGCTTCTGGGCGAGGTTCTCGTACTCGTCTTTGTCCCATTTTCGACGGAAGTCGTTCTTGCTGGACTGGAAGACAAAGACAAGAGGATAAAAAAACAGTGAAACACATAGCAGAAACTTTTCTTTACATGCCGGTTCAGCAAAGAGCTCCGTTCTTCAAGTTTCTGGCTCCACTGTGTGAGAAGAAAGCAAGAAAGCAGTTTTTCTTTTATACACAGATCTCAGTTTGATGCAGTGTTGAGCACTCTTGCCTCAGGTTTCAATACGGCCTTCCTGTATGGAGTTTGCATGTACTAGTGTGTGTGTGGGTTTCTTCTGGGCACTCCGGTTCCCTCCACAGTCCAGAAACAATCACTTGAGGTTACTTAATGCACCTCAAGTCTTTTGTGTGAGCGTGTGTGACTGTTTATCTTTGACGTAATAATTCAATTTAATCCATTTTAAATATTGTTTTTGCTGAATATTTTCCTTTGAGTACACTGTATGTGTTCAATACTTCTCTAATATGTTGTTCTTGTAACTTTTAGAAAATAATCCTTCAGTTGTAAAACACAATAGCTGAATTTCCAAATGAGAAATACACATTTAATTCATTTCGTTAATGGTCTTTATGTATTTTTGTAGTAAATGTGATAATAAGCGATCCGATAGCTTAATTTGACATATTTGATCAATGTTTGTTCAGTGTTGGGCTTTGTGATAAACCGGATGTTGTTGTGGTTAACTAGCTGTGCTAATACATGTTGTTATTGTTGTCTTCCAGCGCAGCAGCGGAAGGAAAATAACCGAAACTGGAAAAATGATCAATGAACAGTGAAACCAAACACCGCTGCGGAATAAAATCTGAGCTAAAGGTTTATTATGTTGACTATTTTGACTCCAGCTCCTGCTAGTCGTTGTTGGCATGTTAGCTCATGCTAGCAGCTATTACTGTTAGCAGACGCTCCGAACGGCTTTTAAAGCGACGTAATCGGATTCAGTCTGGGTCATTAAAGCCCCAAACTACGAGAAAGACTGGGAAGAAATATCACGACGGAAAATCAACACAAAATTCAGTATTTTATCATTAAAACTTTAAAAACCCCGGTCAGAAACTCACCCCGCTGCCGGACGCCATCTTTAGCTGTGGATAAACACTAAACAGCGCCCCCTGCCGGACGGGAGGTAGTATTACTTAAATTAATTTAATAATAGCAATAATAACGCTGCTTTATGGTGTTTTTAAATGTAATATTCAAACTACAAGTTTGCATTTCCACAAGTGAACGTAAGTGTGAAGGCTGAAGCTGAATAAAGCCAAACTGTAATGCTGACAAAGCTGAAGGAAGCGATAAGGGACATTTTGTAATAATAATAATAATAATACTAATACTAATACTACTACTACTACTACTACTACTACTACTACTACTACTACTACTAATAATAATAATAATAATAATAATAATAAAATGGATCACAAATGTGTGAATGCCTTTTTGCATTCTCACAGTCAATTTCATTTAAAAAATGTATAACAGTTTCTTATGCGCAGTAAAGTTTTAAAAGCAACACTTTTGTGTTTTTTTAAGACACGGTTTCCATTGATTTCTGTCATATATCAAATATTGTTTTAGTATATGAATAACAGTTTCACATGTTACCATTAAAGTTTTTCTTCTGAGTCATTTTATTATATATTCCTATTACATAACGACATTTAATATTTTACTTACCTAATTTGTTTTCTGACTTATTCGATAGTTTAACCTTCAATTCTATTTGTTATCTTCCAGTATGTGTGGAGCTACGCTGTAAAACAATTACTCTCTGAGAAAAACACTGCCTTTTTCTATTCTATTCTATTCTATTCTATTCTGTGTTTTTATTGTGGCTATGTTATTCTGTTTTTGTAGTAGTAGTAGTTGGTGGAGTAGTGTTACAGATGATTCATCGAGATTTCTTGATGAATGTAATTATAAGCTAAATGTATTTTATTGATATTGTTAAAATGTCCATTCATTTCTTGGAATGAACAAACATGGAATGTGTGCCTTTCAATGCACTGGGACAACGTTTGTGAAGAAGGTGCAAGACTGGGTGCAGAAATCTCCAGAAAGTAGTGAAATGATTGTTAAGATTGACTTTGAATTTGTGTTAATTGCTGAATAAGACCAAGACGTCACAGAGCCCAGTCACGTGATTCCTCTGCCGAGGTGAGGCTGGCCCCGCCCCCCGCGGCAGGTGTACCTCATTTAAAAGCCGTGAAAGCAGCCTGGAGGCGTTTGATCGTCCGACGAGAAGGAGCCGAAGTCCCAGAGCAGAAATGTTAAAGAGCGGAGTGGAAACAGCAGCTCAGAGCCCGCTGCGCTCCCACAGGTCTGTACCCACCAGAACCAGAACCAGAACCAGAACCACTGCTGGGATCACAATTACTGTTTGTTTTATAGAACCAGGGCCAAAAGTTAAACCATTAGCAGAGCTGAAATCTGAACCTGAGCTGAGATTTAAACCATCCAAAGTTTAGGTCAGCCAGTGAACCCAAGAGCTGAGACCTAAAACTAAAAATGAGGTTTGTTGGTTTTTGGTGGCGAGATCATGGGAACTGATTCACCCTTGGTTTTTCTTTCATCTGGAAAACATTAATTGGCCCGAACGTTTCTTTTTTTTTTTTTTTTTCTGAAGGTCCTGTGTAATATATATGGATTCTTTTTATTAATAGATTTTTAAAATTGAATGCCATGGACTTTTTTTATTAAAGTAATTATCAGGTTTTTTTTTAATTTAATTAATTAGCATGAACTAACTACTTGCAGCTTGCTGATGATCCTCTGATGTAATAAAATGTTTAAAAAAAACAACCAATAAGGATAAGATAAAATGATGGATTGTGGACCTGCACTGATGACATACAAGCAAGCTTGAACAAGTTTTTTTGTTTTTAATGAAACTTTTCGCTCTAATTTCAATACATGTACTCAGAAATGTTTTTTTTTTTTTTTTTCCCTTGTCCATGTCGATCTGATTTTAGTTCAAACCTTAGGTGCGCGATTAAATAAAACAATGGTTCGCTCTCATTTGTAGCTTTGTGTCTCATTTGACTAGTGTCTGGGCGCCTCACTGTGACTGGAGTGTCGAGGAACGTTGCACCAGGATGTCTTTTGGAAAATGTCAATGAACTTGTTTTTGAGTTAATTTTGCATGGCCTCATTACTCGGCGTGTCACAGCGTCTTATTTGTAGCTTTGTGTTTTTCCATCTTGTTCTGCAGATGTTCTTCGTACTGCCTCTGACGCTTTCTTCACCTTCAGTTTTTTGTCTTCGCAGCGTTGCGTCTCTGTGAGAACGTAGGGTCTCTTTGTAGCTTTCTATGAACTCTACTCAGGAGCTCAGTAACTGAACCTTAAACGTCTGAGCGCGGCTGAGAACTGTCCACACGGCTCTACTCTGAGGTCGTCTTGCATTGCTCTTTGTTTGTGTCTGAAACGGTTAAATCAGTAGTTTGATCTCAACAGGCGTTGTTGTTTTTGTCCCTTTTTGAAGCTTTCCTTAAATGATATAATCACACTATGCCACTTGTTTTCTTAAGTTTTTAATCACGGGTTGTCGTTTTGCAAAGAAATTGCGGAGACTCACTCCATTCTTGAAGAGGAGACACGGGATCCATTGGCTCAATGTAAAGCTGTGGTCTCTTCGCAGCCTGGAGCCTTTTAAATGAGATTCTGTGGATTCTTCTAGCGTATCGTTCATTTGTATATTTTTACCCTTTTGAAGGAAACACGGTTCCAAAGAGGCATCCATAGGAGCTGTATAGATGCAAAGTATCCTTTGTTTTGTTGTTGTAATATTTGTCTCTGAAGCTCGTTTTTTTTTTTTGTCCTCCCTGGCTTTAAACCTTCCGATCTGTCTGTCTTCTCGTTAACCCTCATGAACTCGTGTGATGTTCCTGTCCGCAGCTTCTGTTTCAGCCCGTGGTCGTGTGTTTGCGCGAAGGGTTGGTCGACGGCCGCGTGGAACGGCTTCCATGACCCGCTGATGGGCGCCGCCGCCTCGGGCCGCTCCACCCCCGAACCCTGGCTCCTCCCCGGCTGCAGCTCTGTGTACGACAGCCTGGTCAGGTGAGAAAACGCTGGAGACGCTGACCCCCAGACTGGGAATTGGATGATCTTAAGTCTCCACGAGTCCAATTGAGGTGGTTTGACGAAATCCCAGTCGACGCAGATCAAAGTTGACTTGTTTGTCTCCGTTGCCGCAGTAACATCTCTCCCGTCCCGTCTCCTCTGGCTGTCCGAGGACGAGAGCGAGCGGCCAGCGGCAAACCTCGCAGGTATTCAACACATCTCGTTCACCAGCAGACGCTCACCCCTCGACACACAGAAACTGAGCAGATTAACACAAACTCCGCTTCAATAATCTTTCTATGGAGCCAAATGCAACCGTCATTCCAAGGCACTTTTACGGAGAGAAAAACAACAAATCCACATGAGCAGACAGAGGAGGTGTTGGAAAGGAAGAAACCTGCAGAACCAGCCTGGAGGCTTTCTGCGGTTGGGATTGGAGGATGGGAGAGAGAAAAGGCTAGGACAGATTGTTGGGAGGACTATTGGCAGTCTTCAGCTGTACATACTGTATAGCCATGGTGGCCATCTTTTTTTCTTCCCGCTCAACAAAAGCACGAGCCTTCACCACCTGCAGCTAACCTCAGAACCTCCCAGTGAGCCGCTCACCCTTTGCGTGGTAACTCTTGGAGTGTAAAACCAGACTTGCTTGTTTTGGTCGTGCAGGCCGTCTATCCTGGAGCGTTGTATCCTCAAGGTGTCGACGAGCAGTGTCGGCGTGGGGACAGACGAGGTGGACAAAAGGTCGCTGCAACACTGAAACCAAATGTTCACCCCGTGGTTATTTCTCAGTTTTGAGTGTGTCCTTGAACTCCTCTCACTTTTTAAGACCCAGTTCCGGTCGTGGCTACTCCTACCTGCCGGATGCGCCGAACACCGAGACGAACGCTGCGGTTCTGAAACGACGGCAGAAGCAGATCCAGTACGGCAAGAACACCAGTGGCTACCAGAACTACCTCCAGCAAGTCCCCAAGTAAGTAGATTCCCAAAATAATGGGAGGCTTTTACCAAGTGACCCTTTAAATGTCGACTGGTCAACCTGCTGATGTGACCAACCGGCCCAATGACCTCACAACCAGCCTTCACTTTACCTGGTGACCGACCAATCAAACGACCCACCCTTCCGCACGACCGCCAGGCCTCCCACCTGGCTTACTGCCAACTCGTTTCCAGACCAAACTGACTTATTTAATGAGCACTTCTGTTTTAGTTACCCGTTTATTGACTTCAACCGACTGACCAAACAAAACTAAGGACCAACCGTCTTGACGGACAGGACGAGTCGACAGTTTGGACTTATCTTCTCTGTGTTCCTAACGGGAGACGGCGTCAGGTCATCATTTCCAGAGTTTTCACATCTTGCACTTGAGGATACTTCAAGAAATTTAGCAATTTGACAAACCAGCATGTTGTAAACTAATGGACGGTTTCAGTTGAGCTGTTGTTGGTATAAGACGGATTAAAAGACTACCTTTTATTTAAAACGATTTGGGGGAACTACCTTGGGAAGCCGAGGGAACAGGTGGGCCCTTCATAATAAACCAGGTTGTGTTTGAGATTGTTAACTATATACGCACATCAAAATAACACTGAAAACATTAAAACTGAAACATGTGAATTTAATATTAACAACGTCCAAACTTGATGGGTACTCTACCTGCTTATATCATTCGCAAACTATTTAGCCTCAAAATACTGATTAACCAACTGATCTGTGACATAATGGTTTCCAACTGGAGGTCAAATACCTTCTGAGTCTCCTGAAGCTTTGTCTGCTCTTAGCTTGACTGAATTGGAACCACAGGAGAGAAGTACTCGGGTCATTTTAAAACCTGAATTCCTCCATAGACACCTGAGGGATCCCAAGCTCCACCCGTCCACGCCCAATAAGTACAGGAAGTACAGTCGACGCTCCTGGGACATGCAGGTGCGTCTATGGAGGCGAGCGCTGCACATGTGGGATCCTCCGGCCTGCGCCCAGCCGGACGGCGCCAACACTCCGGACCCTGTGGAGCAACTGTAGGTGGACACGAGTCTGAATGTCAAATGCCTGAAGAGATTTTCTAGCTTATCGGTTATTCTCAGGAACTCCTTCAGATGGAATATTTCATTTCTGCGGAATTGTTGAATCTTTTTTTTTTTTTGCTCTGTTCTGCACAGGCAGAGCCAACTGGCCAAGATGACCTCTGACCTGTGCGAGGATAGACGGGACGAGCAGAGAGAGAAGGAGCCCGTCGTGGCCTCGGAAGCCTCCTCTGCATCTCCTCTGGAGCTGCCCGGCGCCTGGAACGTCCCACTGGCCCCGGTAACGCAGCTCACCGACCAGCACTGAAGGAAAACGTCTCTCAGTCGCTGAACTTTCTGAATGTTTGACCTTGCACAGCTGGACTCCGGCCGTCAGCATCGCGCTCCCCCCGGCCTCTGCACCTCCCCCGCAACGAGTCAGCTGACGGACAACATGACCGACTGGCTCCGCCTCCTGCTGGAGACGGACCAACACCAAGGTGAGTTACCAGGAGACGTTTGAGGCTCTTGTTTACGAGACGTTTCAAGTGAAAACGCATCATTTGTGCATTTTTGTTTCAGAAATGTTTCGCATTTACACAGCAACGTTCTGACGTCTGTTTATACAGCAAAAACAATGTAGCTTTCATGTTGGGCCACTGGAGGGTGCTGTTTGACTTTGGTAATGAAACTACAAAGGCATGTGCAGAGAACACTATAAACATCGACAATGTTCGTACACGGACAGTCGTACTGACAGACGACCAAGTTGGAATATTTCAGTGAATCTCGACCTTAAAACGATCAAGTCCCAGGAGAATATAGACTGGGAGTCGTGACACTGTGATGATAAGAACAATGTTTCTGACTCGCACATGTGCAGAAGAACTATTCACGATAGTCCTGGTGCAGAAGCATTTCTGCCATCAGAGACCGAGTCAGAGTGTTTTGGGAAGAGTTGCATTATTGCCTGTTCATACGGTTGGAATGCTTTTTGAAAAGTTTCACCCAGAGAACCGTTTTCAAAAGTTGAATGGACTCTACATTCTAAACGGCTTCCAGCGTCTCGGTTCTCCTGGAGAGTTTCCTCTGGGTCAATTACAGACGGATCCGTTTGTAGTGTTTTCTAGATCGCACTCAAACGGATTCGATCAAAAGTTCTCTGGGACTGATGTAGGGCTCGTCCATCGTCCATCGTCCTCCCTCTCACTCCTCTCCTCTGTTTCCTGGCAGATTTGGGCGCAGGCGACCAGCAGGTCCCGGTCTTTGCTGACCAGCTCCTGTGGAATCCGTACTGATGTGACGTCAACCCGACGCCTCCCGTGGGCCCCGAACGTGGCGCAGTTATTCGTGTGTGTGATTTCCCAGCATCTGACACACTTTTTTTAAGGTCACTACAGGTTTCTATGACGACAGCAGGGATGCTTATGATCCCTGATCCCAATTAAGTTGCACTTCCTGCCCCCCCCCCCCCCCCCCCCCCCCCCCCCCCCATCCTCCGCGGTCCATCCAGGAGGAGGCGGTCTTCCTGAGAAATCAGATTTCCCAGCTGCTCTTGAAGCGTCCTGATGTGGAGCCGCTGGGCTCTGAGCAGAGCGTGGATCTTTGTTTTCCTGCACCTACAGTTTTGTTTTCTTTTTTTTAATTGTTCCACCTTCACTGCGTTCCTTTCCTCTTCATCCATATGTTTGAATTCACTTTTTATTTCGTTTCAGTTCCACTGTGTCACTCATGATCTGCTGCCTGCTTCAGGCGCCGCCTCCTCCCATGCTGCCATGTTTTTCCTCAAACAAAATGGGAGGGAAATCGGCTGCACTTGTGTTCTGAGTTTGTTTCTTTTACCTCTTCTTGACTCGTGTTTGTGCCGCTTGAACATTGAGCAAAACCTGAAATGTCATTAATAAAGATGTAAATAAAGTGTTAAAACTCACACTGACAAACTCTTTGAAGTTTTTCCAGCTATTTTTTTTTTTTATTAAAAGAATCTGTTTGGTTTAATCTGGACAAATCGGCTCATTTTCAATTTACAAATTTTTGCAGGAGTTTTAGAAGATTCAGTCTTTTCCGAGTCTGTTCATCACAACCATTGACATTTTTTGCAGTTTCACTTGTGAAATTTTAGCAGTGTTCTCAAAACTTTACTTTTAAATGCCTTTGTAAATCTTTGCCTTCATCTTTGAACTGAAAACTTTAATGATTTAGAAATTCAACAGATTTGCTTTAAACTGTAGTTTCTCCCTTTGATGCAGGTTGTAGCCAAATGTGATTTGGTTTTAAACTTAATCTCACAAAACTTTAGTTTTTCTGATTTTTGATTTTATTCAGTGGAAAAATCCCAAATTATTTGCAATGAGATGTTTTTATTCATTCTGAAGAGTTGAATTCTTGTTTCTGTAAATATATAATTGGTCTTAGTTGCAATTTCTAGTTTGAAATGGTTTTAAATTACTTAATACATTAAGTGTTTTTGTAACTTTTTGAAACTTGCAAGTATTTTTTAATCTCTATTTAGGGATTATTTGCCTATATTTTAGGGGTGTCTAACTCGTTTTACTTCAGTAGCCACATACTGCATAACATCGTTTTCAGTGGGCCAAACTGGTAAAATAGTGTCTTAAACCTTTAAATTTAAACTTTAAAATTTCTTTGTCTTGAGGCAGCATATGTGATAAATGTACAGTACATTATGTACCGTGTATATTTTCACAATTACGACCAAAAATGACTCCACTCTCAACATAAAGTCAATTTCAATGATGCCTTCTGTTTCAAAATATTCCCACCACCACACGAAAAAAAAAAAAAAAAAATCTCTTACAGCTTGACTTTGAGACCAATGCTAGATAATACTATAGATATCTTTCATAGCAGCATCACAGAAATGTGTTTTGTTGTTTCAGGTACTCTTCAAATATTTGTATTAACATTTTTTCCTTGAAATTATTACAATTTCATTGGTTTAAAGGCCTGGATCGGAGCCTCTTGCTGGCCAGTTTTGGCACATGGGCATTATGTTTGTCATCCCTGCATTAAGGACTCCATCTTCACCAATGGCTCATAAATCTACATTTTAGTTGTATTGATCTTGATTTTTAACATCATGGAATCAATTTCTCATCACATAGAACCTTTTTTTGGGGGGAACATTTAGATTATTGAGGCAGGTTGTTAATCACTGTTTATTTGTTTTGATCGGTGCGGCCAAGACGTAGATCCGTTCCTAGTGGATTGTGTGTGTGTGTGTGTAACGGCGGACCGGAGCCGCAGCTGTAAACAAGCCGCCACAGACTACAACTCCCATCATGCTCAGCGCGACGCGCGACAAGCTTCAGATTCACACTTTTTCGATTATTTTTAATTTCTGAGCGGGTTTTTTTTTATTTTATTATTGCCGTGAAGATGATTCCGTGGCGGGACTGCGCTGCGTCCACACAGAAATAAAAGTAAAAAGTAAATAATATGCAGGTGCCAGAGCTGAGGCCAAGCACCGCCCCTCCTCCTCCCCCTCCCCCTCCCCCTCCTCCGGCTGCTGGCACCGTAAATGTTATTTATGAATGCCCGCCGCTCACGGGCGTGTGCGCACAGATTCTTCGGTGTTATGTTGAGATAATTACCGGACACCGGACAGTGACTGCAGCCGATGTTTGTGTCGGTCCCGGAGCCCGCCGTGCCCGCTCCGTGCGGTTAAATCCAGGCTTTAATTCATCGCGGTGCGCTCGGTGCAGATAGCGGCGGCGGCGGCGGCGGGCGGAGCGCTGCGTCCTGCTATTTAATAATACTGGGTCAATACACCGAGCACCGCCGCTGTCTGCCGGCCCGCTGCACCCACCGGAGCCGCCTCACCCCGCCACCCCACGAGGTAAGCATGCCACCGGGGCTGTGAGGGGGGGTCGAGCGGCCGCATGTGAGTGTGTGTGGGTGTACGTGTGTCGGTGTGTGTGTGTGTGTGTGAGCTCGGTCGCCCGGGCTCCATCCCGCAGCATCCCGCCGTGTGTTCTCCCCTCACGCCGCTCAGAGAGCCCGGAGGCCGGCCACACGCTCCCACCGCCGCCGCTCTCACCGGCTCGCTGGCGGTGGCTGTGGGCGTGAGTGATGCTGCGGGGAGCCGCGGTTCCGCGGCGGGGCTGCGGGATGGAGGCTGCCGCGGACCGGGAGCATCCGGGCCGATGCTCGCTGGTTTGTTTGTGAAATCACGGCGGCTAACGGAGCTGCTAGCAGCGTTAGCAGCCGTCTGCCCCGGGATGCAGCCGGCCAGGCGGCCGCCGCTCTCCCACCTCCCGGTTGCGGCGCACACCTGCCCGAGCCCTCCGGGAGCTGCGGGCTGTGGAGGAGACACAATACCCGCCCATAGGGTTTGTTTCAGCGAGCAAAATGGCTGAATTTATTGTGCCGACCTTGAGGGTAATAACGACATATTATTTATAGCAGGCAGCTAGCGGGGAGCTCAGGTGAGTTAGCCCGCTGATGTAACCGGCTGCTGGAAATCCCTCAAACCCGAATTATCTCCGTCCTCCGCACCGAGCTAAACCCCGGAATGACAGCGGCTCATTCATTCAGACCTCCGGCAGCAGAGCCGACACACAGCCGCATTAGCGTCCCTCATTGAAAACAATGGGATGCACTAGCCACGAGCTAAAGGCAGCCAGAGATGCCCAGCGGCCTCAGTCAGTCATTCTGTCCGCATCAGAGAGGCTCATCACGGGCTGCACGGCGGCCTCCTGCTCCCTCTCTGCCCCGCTGCGCATCCTTTATGTGCCCTTCCGTCCCAATGGAGTTGTACATCTCTTATGTGTCTCCTTGTCTGTTGTGTGTCGGTCTGTGTCCAATTTTTTTGTCTATTTGTCACCTTGGGTCCATTTGTTGTTTTTGTGTCTCCTTGTTGTTTTGTGTCTGTATGCATTTGTAGCGTGTCTTTTTTAAAAAAAGAATTTGCAGCCACCTTGAGTCCCTTTGGTAGTGATCACCCTGCGTCTCGTCCCCGTGGCCCTGCGTCTCTCGTCCCCGTGGCCCTGCGTCTCTCGTCCCCGTGGCCCTGCGTCTCTCGTACCCGTGGCCCTACGTCTCTCGTACCCGTGGCCCTACGTCTCTCGTACCCGTGGCCCTGCGTCTCTCGTACCCGTGGCCCTACGTCTCGTACCCAAGGCCCTGCCTCTCGTCGTCGTGGCCCTGCGTCTCTCGTTGCCCTGCGTCTCGTCCCCGTGGCCCTGCGTCTCGTCCCCGTGGCCCTGCGTCTCGTCCCCGTGGCCCTGCGTCTCGTCGCACTGGCCCTGCGCCTGTTGTTCGCACTGGCCCTGCGTCTCTTGTTGCTGTGGCCCTGCGTCTCTTGTTGCTGTGGCCCTGCGTCTCATTGCCGTGGCCCTGCGTCTCGTCGCCGTGGCCCTGCATTGTCTCTGTGGGGTCACCCTGCGCTTCCCTTTTCTTTGATGTTCTCATCCAACTCTTGGGGCCCGTCCACACCAAAACGTCATTTCATGTAACACAATAATTTTTGGCCGATCATTCACTCAGCCTGCCGTTTTAGCAGCCTGAAAACACGTTTTTGATTGTAGAAATCTGAAAAGGCCGCCTCGGCTTTGTGAAAAATGATGTCATTGTTCCACCTCTCGACCAGATAACCCTGCGACCCTCTACGCGACCTCACATAACACCGGCCTGCTGCAGGTGGAGCTGCAGAAGCTGCTGACACTAGTTTCTTTACTGGATTTCTCCAATAAGATGAGCAGAAAGTTCCTCTGTCTTCCTCTACATTTTTGTGCTCCCTGTGGCAGAGTTACAGCGCCACCTAAAGGCCTGGCATATGTACTACATCGTTTTGAGCCGCATTCATAGTGTAGACTGAATTTTTTAATTACGGGGAGAATAAATATCGTTTTGGCTGGTGTGGACAGGGCCTTAGTCATTTGATTTTTGAGCATTGTTTCTTCATTGTGCCTTCTGCAACTTAATAGTCAATCTGCACCTTTGCTGCTCTTTGGGTTTGTCTTTCCTGCGATTGCTTCTATTCTGTCCATTTGCAGTCCTTTGTGTATTCCTGCCCAGGAGTACATCTTTGAATCTGTCTCATTCGTGTCTCTTTGCTCTGGTTTGTTTTCCCGTTCTGCTACGTAGTCATTTATTTGTGTCTTTTCATTAAGCTTGCAGTGTTCAGTATATCTTTGCGATTGTTTTTGTTGCAACAAGACAGAAATAAACTGTAGGAATAAAACACTTTTATTAAATTTTTCCCTCACTCTGCTGTCATGTTGCTCATCCATCCATCCATTTTCTCCTGCTTTTTCTGTTTCCGGGTGGCAGTCTGACCACTGTCACCCGGCAGCTCAGCACTGCCACCTAGATCACATTGCACCGATTAAGAACCTTTCCTGCCTGGGGTGAGCCCACAGGAGTGGGACATGAACCCACTACCTTGAGATTGCGAGTCTCATGCTCTACCAACTGAGCTAGGGTTAGGTACCATGTTGCTAATGTATTTCGATTTTGCGTCTGTTTTCTGTCCCGCCACATCTTTCCGGTTAATTTCACCACAGAAATTGTGTTAAACTGTGATTTATTTATTTTTTCCTTTTCTTTTCTTACCTGCTTGTGTCATTTTTCTTCTTCAGGTGTGCCGCAGGTCTGACTGACAATGTCCTTGTGATAGTGGGCGGGGCTTTGTGGCCCTGAGGTGGTCAGGAGGAGGAGCTTCAGCCTTCGCCCCCCCCCCACCCCCCCACCCCCCCCCCCCCCCCACCCTCGTCTCTCCTCGCCGAGAAACCACGCAAACGGACACACAGACGGCAACAGCGCTCCCCTCCCTCCTCCTCCTCGTCTCCCCTCCCCGCCCCCTCCACCACCTCCCCCCTGCCTCCCTCCCCCGGCTCCCCCCTGCTTCCCTGCCACCATGCTGTGGTCACGCTGCTGGTGGACAGACTGAGGACGCAGACTCTGGAAGGCGACCCTGCTCAGCCGGGGGACATTTACCTGGTGAGCCTTGTTCAGATTGCTTCATCACTTCAGGGTTCCTGCAGTTCGTTAGGACATCTTATAAGATATAAACATAAGAATGCAGTGGTGACCATGTGAAATATGTGGAGGGTAATGGGGTTAAAGGTCAACAGTTGAAGTATTTATTCAATCCTGCTCAGTAAAAAAGAGGAATTACAAAGAACTTGATTTCTTTGCATTTCATTACAAGAATCTTAGGAATCTCTCCTGAAGAACTTAAAAACAGACGGGATTCTGTGGTGGAAACCACATCTGCTTCGGTTTGTAGAAATCTCTGCCAGCCCTACCAGAAACCGAAGCTCTTTCCTCAGCAGACAGACTTCAATTCACCTCAGAATAAAACCATGTGCGAGTCTTAAAGAACATTTCAATTTTCAATTTAAATCGCACATTTTAAATTTCAGCTGTGACCAAGCTGCAGTTCCACGAGAATTCCTCTAGGTGTACTGGGCACTGTAGTTCCATTCCATCAATATGTGTAAAATACTGAAATTTTTTTATTTTACCATCCAAAGGCTGCAGCTCGCATTTTACTCAAACTGATCGTTATTTTAATTTATTTGCTTTTGATGTTTTCGTGCAGTTGCAGATAAAGGTGACAGAAGAGGAAAATGTTAATTGTGTATTCTTGTTGTTTTTAGTCCCTGCTGGACCCCAAAACACTGGCAGAGTGCTGGCCCCCTGATGGCTTGATGCCTGGTGAGTGTGTTACTGCATGTCCCATGACGCACCTGCAGAGTCTGTGTTTCAACATTCACGCAACATTTCATGACAAAACGCATCATTTTCGTTTCAGAAAGGTTATGGGTTTAAACTGCAACGTTTTGAAAATGATATTCATTTACACAGATGGCATAAACAAAGAAAATGATGTAGGTAGCATGCCAGGCCACAAGATGGTGCTGTTGTTTTTTGTAATGACACTACACACGTTTGTGCTGTAAACAGTCACAATGGGAGCACATGGACATTCGTATGGATCAGAGGTCTGCAACCTACAGCTCTGGATTTAAAAAAAAAAATGTAACCGCAAAAAAACTTCTTTAAAGAGTCAAAATAACTAAAAGCAGGGAGAAACGGCTGAAATTGCTCAACATGGAAAAAATTATAAAATTGCTAAAATAGCTCTTAAATTAGAGGAACAGGTTAATAAAGAAACAAATAATAAACCAGCTTAAATGGCTTAATTTAATAAAATGTCCAAGAAAAGATGACTTCATTTCTAAATTGTAGTCATAAAACTTTATTAATATCAGTTTTTCTTTTTCTATTTTTTTTTTCTTTTTTAGTCATTTTATATGTAGTTTTATTTGGTGGAAAAAGCCAAAAACGGCTCTCCTGGTCATAAAGGTTGCAGACCCCTGGTATGGACAAAGTTGGCTTGTTATTACTGTGACTGGCAACTGTAATACTACCAAGTCCCAGGAGAATATAGACTGGGACTCATTACACACCTACCGCACATGTGCAGAACAACTATTTACAATGACCGTGATGCGCATGACCTGTAGCAGCGTTTCCCCCATTTCTATGAAGTCAGAGCATTTTCAAAAAGTTGTTGTCAGTGGTTCCGAGCACCGTTGTCGTCTAAATAGTCCCTCACAATGCAACAGAGGTTTTCAGTTTTCACTTGAATATGTTGTCGTATAAACGGGACCTTAAAATGTGTGTTTTTATGTGTGTGTCTACAGAGAGCAGTTACTGGCAGCTCTGCCCTCCCTCCAAGTCCGGCCTCCAGGGGGGGCTGCTGAGCTCTAGTTTCCCCCCCGGCCCCGTGCCGTTGGTGCCCCCCGATGCTCACCTGCAAGAAGGGGCCGACCCCCTGGACGGGGCCCCCTCCCAGCAGCACCGGCCCCTGGCGCCCAGCACCTCCGCCTCCGAGCTGTGTCTGCCTGGAGCGGCGGTGGCGGCGCCCGGCCTCGGCCCCGGGCTCCCTCCTCCTCCTCCCCCACCACCCAAACGTCACTGCCGCTCGCTGTCGGTGCCCGAGGACCTGTCGCGCTGCCGCTACACGTGGCGGCCCAGCGCGTCCCGGGTCTGGACTCCCGTCAGCCGTCAGCAGTGCCACGGCGGGGCAGGGGGCGGCGTTGCTAGCGGGGCGGTGGGTGTGGCGGGGCCAGGGATGGGAGCGGTGGGGGGCGGAGTCTGCCCGCTGCGGGCCCCCAGCTCCTCCCTGAACTCGTCGCTGCACTCTTCGTCCAGCCCCACCTTCTTCAGCCTGGCGCTGTCGCCGGACTCGCCGCTGCCCTGGAGCTTCCCGTGGGACCCCAGTGAGGCGGCGGCGGGGGGCGGAGCCTGCTGCTGCTTCTTCCCCTCTCCGTCATCCTGCTCGTCCTCCCCCTCCCCCCTCCACCCGCCTCCCCCTCCTCAGAGGCGCTTCTCTCTTTCCCCAGTGCTCATCAGGGACTCGGCGGCCTCCACCTTTCTGCCCCCGCCCCCGGTACCCAGCCCGGCGGCAGCAGCGCCCCCTCCTGGCTGTGCTGCCGTGGCCGGGGCGTCGGTGGGGGGCCCAGTGCCCGCCTCGCCCTCGTCGGCCTGCAGCACGCCGTCGTCTCTGCGGCGCAGCCTCCCGCCTCAGCTGCCGCGCTGTCACTCGCAGCCCTGCGACCTGCTGCTGCTCAAACCGGGGCTGAAGAGACGCCGTGACCCCGACCGGCCGTGCGCCCGCCCCGTCCTCGACTTCACCAAGATGACGCAGGTGAGTAAACCAAACGTTCTAGACAGAGACCGAAGCAACACTCAAAACGTTGTTGTTGGCATGTCAGGCCACAAGTAGGCGCTGTAGTTTGTTTTAGGAATGAAACCACACATACGTGTTTTCTAATATGATCTCCTGAATCCTCTGAGTCAAACGGGAAACATCCCAAGATTAAAGACATGATAGTCGATTTATTTAATCTATTTAAAAACCGTCATTTTTATTTCATGCCAAATTTTTAATGGTTGTTGGTGTAAAAAGAAAAAGGAGACCAACTGGTGTGGGAGATCCTGACATCCTTCAGTGTCTGCAGCGTGTTGCACAGGCCATCTGACCGATATGAGAGGTTACAGCTTTTTCTCGATGTAGAGGGAGTTGAACCTGCGATCGCCCTCAGTCAGCTGATCAGATCCTGGAGATAAAGATCTGAGACAGACTTTTTCCAGGATTAAGAGCTGGTTTCACGCTAAGGCTCAAGTGAAAACACAAAGGTTTTGAGAATGGCTGGTCAAAAAATCCATTTATTGATTTAGCGACTTTGTAGCTAAAATGTATTTTTATTTTACAAATTCAAGTTTTCAAGAATTGACTCCAAGCTCGATGTTTTCTTTAAAAAAAATCACCAATTTTTATTTTTTATTGTTTTGGCCAAATCGCCCAGCCCTCGTTTTGGTTGTGTGTTTATACGACAATGTTGTTCAGACGATTTTGAGAACGCTCTGGCTCATTGAAACTGGAAACCTTTTATAAGGAGTTCTTCATTACAGTTATGAATTTAACAGTACCTCTCCAATAAAGTGAAACAACATTTACTCCTCCATCATCTGGATCACATGTGGAGACATTTTATTTCTTGCGAACAGATACTGAGTTTATCAAAACAATGAAGAAAGACGCTTCAGGGGAGCTTCTAATACAGTGAACTGCTCTCTGCGTTAATACATCACCCACTCGTGGCCCTATGAGAAAAATACACTGTGTAAACGAACATCGTTTGAATAAGTTGCAGTTCAAATGCAAATCTTTTTTGAAGCAAAAACACCAATTTCACTGGAAACACTGTCGTGTAAACGGGCCCTGAATTACTGACCTGCGTTTTGACCTGCGAGTTAAAAAAAATTCATAACTTTCCTTTAACATACTTTTTTTTTTGAGTTATTTTGATAAAGTTCTTATGTAAAGTAAAACATATAGTGTGTTTACATGTTTTTCCGATGCATTTGTTTTGAATCGTGTGTCGTGTCGCCCCCTGCAGACGCGCAGCATCGACCCGCAGTGTCTGGAGCGCGGCGGCGGCAGGCTGGCCTGCGGCGGCGACCTCTGCATGGGCATGGAGCCCTTCATGGGGGACTTCCGTGGCTCGTGCTCGCCGGCCGAGTGTCTGGGCCGGACCAGCATCGGGCCGCTGAGCGAGAGCGACGAGGAGTGCCGCGAGGACGACGAGGACGATGAGGACGGGGAGGAGGAGGCGGAGGAGCGCGAGGCGGCGCAGCAGGCGGTGTTCGAGCGGGACTGTACAGAACTGGACTTGAACTTGATAGAAGAAAACTGACGTGTTTGTAAATGAAGGCTGTTCTGTTTCTTTTTATTTTAAAAACCATCCTTGCCCCCCTTTACCCCGCCACCTTCGCCACCAATCAGCAAGGCTCTCAGGAACAACACCTTCTCTCATTGGACGAGCTGATTGACCACGACAGTGATGATCTGGCTACCGGCAACTCTTCCAGCTCGCAGTCTGACGGGGGCGCCGCTCTGCCTGACGCCGCATCGCCACGCCATGATACAAGGTCTAAACAGGAACAGAATAACGTGTGGACGTGTGTGTGTGTGTGTGTGTGTGTGTGTGTGTGTACGTACGTGTGCGCGTGCTAACGGACCTGTAGATGTCTTCATTCTACTTCCGCCTTTCAAAACCCTCAGTCAGGACTGGCAGGACAATGCTAAACGAACCCAAGCCTCATTTCCACCGCGTAGTATTTGCCGGGACGGTAAAGCACAGTGTACCCAGACCCAACTCTGTTGCAAGGTTCCACCACAGAGTACGGTAAAAAAGGTAGGCGGGGTTGTGAATGTAGCGTAACGAAGCAGGTGTGTGACGTCTTCACACACAAGTAAGCGCGAAACCTACGTGCCGCAGCAAGAGGCTACGGTACGACAAAGCGCACCCAGGCCCAACTCTGTCGCGTGGTCCCACCACAGAAAGTACTGTTAAAATGTAGGCGGGGTCGTGAACCACGCTGGGACACGTGGCTTTACCAGGCCGTCCAAGTCGTCCTCTGTGACACGTTGTCATTGTGATCAGCAGCGTCCAGCTCCTGCTGAAGCGCCTCCTGATACTGAGAGGAGCGTCTGCTGTCGGTGTTGCGCGCCGACATTTCAATAAACCCAGTCAACAAAACAACCGGTGAGCACAAAGCGGCGTATGTAAACAACGCAAGGGTTTATGGCCGATGAAATAAGTAAATATTGCGGGCAAGTGGAGAGTGATGATCGTCACAACCAATCAGCAGACGGCTGCGTTGTTGCTCCTCCTCACAGACCCGTTCCTCTGTGCTCGGTACCTCAATGGAGGGGTGACGGAAAATCGCAGTGGTCGTGGTTTCTTTCCGGACCATCCACAACTTTTTCAGTCGGACAGTATGAAAACCCGTCACGCCCTGCGACGCACCGGCTCAGAGTGCGATGGAACCGTGGCTTTTGTTGCTCTGGCGTCCGAGCAAAACCGTGAACCTCCGTTCTCCGTGACCAAAGCTTGGAAAACATTCTCATCCCGAACAGCAGCGTCCAACTCCCGCTGAATCTCCTCCTCTCCTGTTACTGGGTGGAGCGTTGGAACACTGCGGTGCTTTGGAGCGCCGACATTTCAATACACCAAGTTAACAAAACAACCAGTGAGCACAAAGCAGCGCGTGTGAACAGGGTTTATTCAGCCAATGAGCTATAAAGATATTACCATTTGTTGGGAGTGACGATCAGCAGACGGCTGCGTTGATGCTAAACAGAGGGTTTGTGAAAAATTGTCACGATTGGGTACAGTTCCTTCAGTACCAGCCACAGCTTTTGTCATAAACGCACGGAAACCCGTCCCGTACCGCCACATACTGCGCAGTGGAAACAAGACTAAAAGGCAGAAAACCCGAGTCTGCAAGTCTCCATTGAGGGAAAAGAGAACCCGGCTGCAGAGACGGAGACGTTTACAAGTGCTTGTAGGGACACACACACAAATGTTACAAGACAAAACAGTAATCAAGATACACACCTTAAGATCTTGTTCCATCTTTAGCTTCAAAGTACGTACCTTTAAAACATAAATGTATAAAACATGATTTCACCCGACCACTTTATTTAATAGCAGCGAGTTGATCGGAATATCAACACAACCCATCGGAGTGTCCCGACGATGCGTTCAGGGACTTGCGTGATCCCTCCGGGTCGTGATGAGTTCAGGGTTCTCTACGTGGTGACGAGGTCCCCCCGGCACGGCGATGCGTTCAGGGGTCGTTGTAAAGCGTCCCGTCAGACTTGGCCGAGTGCAGCTAGCCACTGATGCTGTCGATCACCGGAGTGTTTGTTCACATTCCTGTTACCGACACACACCTGTAAACACCCCCGACACTGTGTGCGTGTGTGTGTTAAACTATTCAATGAAATTCCCCACTGAAGTCATTTTTCACCTTCAATTCTCTGATGTTTAGTTTGAATGACATTTGTCTCATCTGAAGTGAATTCTGACACTTTAACCCAATGATTTTATTTTCTCATCACGATGACAATAATTTTCCCGCATTCTCTTTCGAAACGTTTTCCGATTTGTGTGTAATTCCAGACTTGTCCAGCAGAGACTGGTTCAATATTGAGCGCGGTTCTTTTTCAGAAATGCACATTTAAAAGCTGTCTCATCTGTGGATGTTTTAAATTCGCCAAATGTTAAGCAAATATTTAAAGAAATGGATTTAAAAAAAAAAAAAAAAAGCAGCAGCACTAAATTTCACCTACCGATATACAGAATAATTGGTTTCCCAAAACACTTTAATTTTGACAGAATTAGATATTTGCATAGAAAAAAACAAATGTCTTTCGAGGGTCAACAGCAAAATAAAAATGACCACTGATTTAACCACTATACTTGCTGCAACACTGGCGTCAAAGCTAACCACAAAACGTACCTAATTTGTCGGTTATGGAAACAAGTAATCATGAAAAACATTTCTTTGCATTTTTAAAATAATGTTTCATAGCTAATAAAAAATTGAAGAAAAACCATTTTGAATTCAAAAATGCTAATCATTCATTATTGTGCACTTTCTGCTTAAAATAACGACTTCCATAAGGAAATTATGATGGGAACTTCTATTGTTTAAATTCTTGCAGATTACCTTTGAAAAAGCTTTTATAATTTTGCAGCAAGATAAATATTGCCCGTTAAGTGACAATTTTTCTTCAATAATTGAGAAATGATCCACCATGTCTCACATTTCAACACGACTCAAAATAACGCTTTTAATATTCAACGCTAATTCACTTCAACACACTTATTTTTGATGACAATCTAAGGAATATAAATTTTTCTCAAAAATGAATGCGACAAAGTGATGAAAGAAGATCGTGACATTTTTTTGTAAAACACACACACACACACACACGGTTTCTCCACTAAACACTTTAAGGACAAGTGTCCTCGTAAGACACATACAAACACAGTGTCCCCCTAATACACGTAAATATGTAGTTTTCACACACTGTCTCTATTATTTACTCAATCTATGTCCTCATAAACCACACACACAGTGTTCCAATAAAACAGTTTTCCAAAATACACGTAATTAATCAGTGTCCTGATGAAACACGTCCACTGTCCTCACATACACATTCTCACACACTCGGTGTCTTCATTATTACTCAAGTAATGTGTCTGCATTAAAAACAAACACACACACACACACACACACATACCCCGTCCTCATAAAACAGTCACGCAGTATCACGTGTCCCTGTAATACACATAAACAAACACACCCCGCCGCCTCAGCGTAAGCCTTAACTGAACCAGTTGTTTTATTCTGTAAATGGAGCCGTTAAAAAGAGGAAAAAAAGAGGAGGAAACGTGTGCTGTAGCTGTTAAATTTTTAGTCCTTCATCATTTTCTGCTGTTTTTTCTTAATATTTCTAATCAGATGTCTGAGTGCGGCGAGGCGTCGTGATGAACGCATCATATTTGAAAAATAATAATAATAATAAAGAAGCGGAGGAGCAGTCGTGTACAGAGTTAGTGGAGAGTCTCGGACATCTCTTGTCTTTTAGAAATGTTTTTTATTGTATGTGATTGAAAAAAAGGAGAAAAAAAAACCCCCACCACATGGCAATTTGAAAAGCAGTTTGTGAATAAATTAAGTTTATTGAGAATTATTTTACAAAGAAAGAAGAAAACTGGAGTCCTGTGTTTATTTTTTATTTTACATCAAGTGCAGCACTGACTTTCTTTCTATGGTACTAAATGATTAGATCAGTTCTCTCTCACATGTTTTGGGCCAAATGTAATAACTTCTGTTTCATCGGAGTTCAGAAGCAGAAAATTACAGCTTTTATATCTTTAACGAAAGATGTGTCTCATCTGCATAGCAGTGGAAGTTAATGTAGCGTTTCCTAATATTCCCTATATGAAGCATGTCCATCCATCCATGTTCTCTCCCACTTGGTGGCAGTATAGAGTCCAGGCCTCCCTGTCCCCACCAACTTCCTCCTCTTCAACTTCCCAGGCCAAGCCAGAGATGTAGGGTACGTCCACATTGTCCCTCCTATCTCCTTAACTATCGACTTTACCTTAACCCCGAGGATGACGTCACGGGGTTAAGGAAAGGTGTTAGAGGGTTTCCTAAAGGAGTTCGTGAAAGGCGATCACGTTAGTGTGGCAGTCGGACAGCACTTTCACTTAGTGACGTCATAATAATGTGACGGCGGCGCAAGTTAGTGACGTCTGCCATGGTGAGGAAAGAACTACAAGTTTCAGAAAATGGACTACAAAGAGTGCATTTGGGTTTTAGATGATTTAAAGTTGTTCAAGGCAGATTATTACTTTGGTAACTTACATGATCTGCTCCCTTTTCCCGACATCGTGAGTTTCCCTGAACGCTCGGATGAGCGGGTCCCTTTAAATGTTGTCGCCGCAAAGAATTGTGGGGCAGCATGAGCTCGCCTCCTTGGATAAAGGAAGCATCAGTGGTTCCTAAGCTAAAGGAAGCAACAAGCCTCCTTTCCTTTGCTTATTGAGAATTCGGACAGTCCTTATCATGGCCGCCACACCAAACACTTCCGGGGTGAAGGAGAAGTCAGGGACAATTCGGATGTACCCATAATCTCCCCAGGGAGTCCTGGCCCGACCTCAGGGCCTCCTCTGAGTTGGATATGCCTGGTGCACCTCTACAGAGAGGCCACCAGGGGGCACCCTAATCAGATGAACCACATCAACTGGCTCCTCTCAATGTTGAGGGGCAGCGGCTCGACTTTGAGGGTACGGAAAAGGACGAGGCCACGCCAGAAGCCTCAGACTCACTCAGACTCCATGTCCACAACCTCCTCTGGAACATGAGAGAAATTCTCATGGAGGTGGGTATTGAAATCATTTGGATCATCGTGGAAGTTTCTGATGAATTTAATTGAAACCAGTTTTTATATTTGTACAGTTTAATGAAGTCTTGAGATGGACAAGGTTTTGACATGTCTCATAATAGTAGAATAACGTTTCAGTATTATGAGCATGACAAAACCTGGTTCTCATTTCAAAAAATCCCAAATGGAAGAGAAAAAAATGTTTTTCACAGATAAATGTTTGGTGGCTTCTGATTAAAATATATATTTAAGACAATTTAGACAAAAAATTATGAGAAATAAGTGGAAAAAGTCCAAAGAAATATTAAAATAAAATTTTAGGGGATTAAAAACAGATTTTCTGAATCAAAGAAAACATATTTTGAAACTAAACTTGTGAAAATTGTCGAATTCTTTTAGAGAAAAAAACAGTTGTTCACATCAGGTTGCTCTTTATTTCTACTGAGGATTCCGACATTCTAAACATTTAAAACATTCAAGCAAAAGACAGAGTAGATAAAAGTAGAGTGTTTCAGTGTCTTTGGCCATAGATAGTTATTAAAATAAATACACAAGAATATGTAGTTAATACACAATTAGCTAAACAGTCATCATAAAAATAAAGATGAGTCAGGAATACAGCTTTATAAAGACGGATTATTAGAAACTGAAATATTCCACGGCAAGTTGATCCGAATCAGTCAAACATCAAAGTGCGGTGAAGAACAGATTCATGTTCCCTACAAAAGAAACGCCGAACCAAAGTAGAGCTTCAGTTCTTCTCTGTGAGGCTGCTCTCTGAGGGGGAGGGGCCCCCGGCTGGCTCTGAGCTGCTGGAGGTGGAGGTGGAGGTGATGGCGGGGGCCGAGGTCACGTTGATGGGGACGATCCTCTCCTTCCCATCAGTCGCCGTCTTCTCGCGCGGTGCCTGGATCTGCAGCCGGCCGGCCACCAGCGAGCAGGTGACGGTCTCGGGGTCGACGCCGTCCGGGAGGTCAAACTCCTGCCTGAACTCCTGGCACCTGTAGGAGTACGAGCCCAGAGGGTCCTCCTTCTTCTTCTCAGAGCGCCCGCTCACCCGCAGCCGGCGGCCCACCTGCACCACCCCACACAAATAAAAACGTTAAGATCAGTTATAAATGAAAACTTTAATATCAGTTATAATGCTATACTGTGTATGTAATATGTAAAGGAGGAACCCCCCTCAGCACTGTTTTGTTTTTTCCTACAAAGTTATTTTATACAAAGGTATATCAATATTTGTTTTAGTGTCAAATCATATTTTAAAAAGTAATTGTATGAGTAAAAAACACATAAAAGTCTACTATTTTGCAATATACAATCGTCTTAATAAAAATAAATGAATAATTCAATATCAATATTTACAAATGTATTAATTTACTCATATTAGAGACAAAATTTCAAGAATAAAGCTATTTTGTGGGCGTACACATTACTTAAAGAGTAAAAGAAATATAGAGAAATAAAGTAGTTTAATGAGTAAATGGACTAAATGGAAAATAAAGAACCCGCCCACCTGTTTGACTGACAGCTCCTCGGGGGAAAACTCCTTGGTGTCCAGACTCAGGGCGAAGTTGCTGCTGTCCCTCCCCAGCTCCTGGAAGGCGATGGGCAGGAAGGTGGTGGAGGAGGAGGAGGAAGAGTGGTCAATCTCCTCGAAGATCTTCTGGTGAAGCCTCTCCATGAACTCCATGCTCTGCCTCATCTCCTGCAGGTGGCGCACCATCTCCTGTTCGATTTGGTAGAAGAGCGGCCTGGTCTCGGGCCACAGGCTGCGGATCGGCCAGTGGAAATCCATGAAAGGCCCCATGGCGACGGGCGTGGTGGTCTGGAAAACGCTGGGACACAACATCCTACGAGAGGCCGATGGGAGGGTTCAGAGGGCCTGTTTCTGTCAGTCTGCGGCTGTCTCTGTCTGTCTGTGCCTGTCGGACTTCTGGCTCCTGTTTATATACAGTCACACACCAACACCCCCCACCACCCGAACGTTCCAGCAGCGTCCTGTGTGTGTGTGTGTGTGTGTGTGTGTGTGTGTGTGTGTGTGTGTGTGTGTGTGTGTGTGTGTACCCGCTTTATAAAGACCATGACTAAGTGTCTTGCCGCAGAAATAGAACAAAGCTGAGACTACTGGCATGTGGCAGCTGGACACGAACGCACACACACACACACACTCAAGTTTGTTTTGCCGTCCTTCCGAGGACCATTGGCCAATAAAAACAAGGCAGTGTAATTGTAAAAGACATTGAAATCAGTATAAAAAAGAAGCAAATTAAGAGAATGATGAAAATACAAAATAAATAATCTAACAAAACAAAACTTTCACAGTCAAGTCACAAAAACCTGTGATTAAAAACCTGTCATTTTAAAAAGAAACCGGCATATTGAGAATATACAAGTTTTAACGATAACATAGTAACTCACCATTAGAAATACAGTTTAATCAAATTAAACTGCAATTATTATGAAGTTAACCAAAATCAAAAAAACACTTTCTAATGAGTAAAATGTAAAAAATGAAACAAAAAAAAGGAAATTACAATTTACACAACAACATTCACACTTTGGGAACATTTACAGTCACCAGCTAAACTGAAACACATTTTTTTTTAGACTGTGGGAGGAAACACACAGGAAAAATGATTTGAAAACTGCCATTTACTTTACAGTGTATAACATCTGAAACAAGTAGTAGTCTCTTTGTGTCATAGAAAAATAACAGCTAAATAATTAAAATATGAGTAGAGTATGCAATAAACTGTGAAATACCACTGATCGTTGTGTGGTTTAAAGTTAATTCAAAATTCTTTAATTTATGTTGCATTTTTGACAGAGATAAGCTTTTCCACCGGTCCCTGACTTGAGCTTTTCCATGTTTATGTACATGTATGGTGAGTATAAAACTTTTTAAAAGTCTGGGTGAAGACCTGAGGTAAAGTCGTGACCTGTCGATAAATGATGTCAGTGAATTCTTCAGGAATTACTGGGGCTCCAGGTTTAGTCCCTGAGGAACTCACTGAGCTCATTGCCGTCGTCTCTATTTCTGTCACTCCTCCCGCCCTCACGCTATCAGCCAATCACAGCACTCCTTGGCTATTTTCAGCCAATGACACACGACCTGGGCAACAGGGGGGTGGAGCCACCAAAGCTTTTTCTGTTGTCTGATCAGTGGATGTCTTCACATTTTGATTTTAATGAACGTGACTCGTGTTAATGGGTTTAAAGAAGTGTGTGACGTGCTGTAGAATGTGTTTACGCATCAAACAGGAATAAAAATACAAAAGACGATGTAACGCGTGCCAATGCACTCCGCTTGACATGGGTTAAGTTGGGTGGTTGTCATTTCATTCGGTATGTGGGGGATTAGCTCAAATGGTAGAGCGCTCGCTTAGCATGCGAGAGGTAGCGGGATCGATGCCCGCATCCTCCAGTATTTTGTTTCCTCATTTTTATATTTGAGGATGAGGAAAATAATTCACATTACACACAACAGATATAACATTGTCAGGCCCAGCATTTCATTTTGGTTTATTACTTCATGTAGGACAAAATCACCTGTTATATATGTATATACTGTATATATAGCTGCACATCCTCTGTGACGCCAGCAGGAGGCGTACTCACCTCCCTGTATGGATACACACGCACACAAACACATTGAGATAAACACACTCTACAGTTTCTCTATAACTATATTACTTCTTTAAACCTATTATGTGCTACAGTGATGCATGAAATAGACATCCAACCACAAGTTGTTTTTGTTTTTTTTTAAATCTGTTTGGAGTTTGCCTGTTGTTCCTGTGCATGGACTTTAAGATAAGATAAGATATCCCTTTATTTATCTCACATGTGGAAAAATTTGCAGTGGTACAACAGGATAGTAAAGAGAAAGAAGCACACATAACAGAAACTAAAAAAAGCAGATAAAAATACAATATAATAAAAAATATGCACACAGTGCCTATAAGTGTGGACATGTACAGAATATGGGAGTGGATGTATTGCACATAGTAAGTACGTTTTTATAGATTATTATAGTTATTGCACCACTTATTGCACTGTTGGAGTGGAGTGATATTGTCCGGTTGTGGTGTGCAGTGGTCTACTGGGAGCAGGCTTGGTTGAAGAGTCTGACTGCAGCAGGGAGGAAGGACCGGCGGAGTCTCTCCTTCAGACACCGCGGGTGGCGAAGCCTGTCACTGAAGGAGCTGCCCAGTGATGTGACGGTACCATGTAGGGGGTGGGAGACGGTCTCCATCAGGGATGAAAGCTTCTTCAACATCCTCCTGTCTCCCACCACCTCCACAGGGTCCAGGGGGGGCAGCCCAGGACAGAGCTGGCCTTCCTCACCAGTTTGTTCAGTTTGTTCCTGTCTGCAGCCGGAGTGCTGCTGCTCCAGCAGACCACTCCATAGAAAATGGCTGATGCCACCACTGGGTCATAAAAGGTCCTCAGGAGCGCCCCCTGCACTCCAAAGGACCTGAGTCTCCGCAGCACATGGAGTCTGCTCTGGCCCTTCTTGTAGAGAGCTTGTGTGTTGTCAGACCAGTCCAGTTTATTGTCCAGATGAACACCCAGCTACTTATAAGAGTCCACTATCTCAATGTCCTTTCCCTGAATGTTCACCGGTGTGGGGGGAGTGGGTCTCTGCCTGCGGAAGTCCACCACCAGCTCTTTGGTTTTACCCGCATTGATCTGTCCACAAAGTCCAGGTTGAGTTCTCTGTACTCCCCCTCGTCGTCGTTGGTGATGAGGCCGACGATGGCGGAGTCGTCAGAGAACTTCTGCAGGTGACAGGTGGATGTGTTGTGGGAGAAGTCTGCAGTGTAGAGGGTGAAGAGGAAGGGAGCCAGGACCGTCCCCTGTGGAGCCTCCGTACTGCAGATGACCAGGTCAGACACACCGTCCCATGTCCTCACAAACTGTGGCCGGTCGGTCAGATAGTCCAGGAGCCAGGATGTGAGGTGAGGGGCGACTCCAGTGTGCTGCAGCTTGTCCCCCAGAAGTGTGGGCTGGATGGTGCTGAAAGCACTGGAGAAATCATAGAACATGATCCTCACAGTGCTCCCAGCCCTCTCCAGGTGAGAGAGAGATCTCTCCATGAGGTAGAGGATGGCGTCCTCCACCATGATGCCTGGCTGGTAGGCGAACTGCAGCTGGTCCATCGATGAGCTCACCAGGGGGCGCAGATGGACAGCTGGTGATGGTGATTGCAGCGGGATGGAATGGGTCGGGGGAGGGGCGGATGGCTGTTCAAATCTGTTGAAGAAAATGTTCAGATCATTCACCCACTCCTGGTCCCGAACCAGCTTGGTGTTTGAGTCCTTGTGACCCGAGATCGCTTTCAGGTCCTTCCAGACTCCACTGAGATTCCGCTGCTGCAGCTGTTCCTCCATCTTCCTCCTGTAGCTGCTTTTCCCCTCCCTGATCTTCTTTCCCAGCTCTCTCTGCACAGTCCTCATCTCCTCCCTGTCGTTTGATTCAAAGGCCTTCCTTTTGTCCTTGAGGACGGCCCTTATCTCAGGAGTGATCCACGGTTTGCTGTTGGCAAAACAGCGTATGGTCTTGGTGGGTACCGTGTAATCCACACAGAAGTTTATGTAGTCTGTGATGCAGTTTGTGAGGCCGTCGATGTCCTCCCCGTGGTCCTCATAGAACACTTCCCATGCAGTTGTCTCAAAACAGTCTTTGAGAGCCTCTTCTGCCTCATCGGACCAGATTTTAATGGTGCGGGTCACATCTGGTTGTCTGTGTACCAGAGTTTTGTACACAGGCAGGAGGTGCACAAGGTTGTGATCTGATCGGCCAAGGGGAGGGAGAGGAGATGAGGTGTATGCCCCCTTGGTGTTGGCATAGAAAAGGTCCAGTATTTTATTGTCTCTGGTGCAGCAGGTGACATATTGTTAGAAGGTGGGCAGGGTAGAAGGAGGAGAGGCATGATTACAGTCACCAGTGATGAGGAGGAGAGCCTGCGGGTGGTGTGTCTGCAGCCTGTTTGTGAGCGAGTGCAGGACATCACACGCTGCGTGGGCGTTAGCAGAGGGGGGAACGTATGCAGTTATCGCGATAACGTGCGAGAATTCCCGCGGCAGGTAATACGGCCTCATGCTAACCGCTAACAGTTCAATGTCCTTACAGCAGAGTTCCTCTTTAACAGTGATGTGCCCGGGATTACACCATCTATCGTTCACAAACACTGCCAGCCCTCCTCCTTTCCTCTTACCACTCTCCTTTGTCCTGTCTGCCCGTGTCAGTTGGAAACCATCCAGCGTAACGTTCGAGTCCGGTGTTAGCTCCGTTAGCCAGGTCTCCGTGAATAGCATCAGGCTACATTCCCGATATTCCCTCTGATGCCGGGTTAGCGCCGCGAGCATGTCCATCTTGTTCGTAAGGGATCTTTTCTCCTGATAAACCGGTTTCCTCAGTCCTTTACTCATGTATTTGTGGTTAATTGTTGACTTCATAGCCTCGATGTATTAAAGGTGTGGGCGCAAACTTAATTTTGCCTGCACACATTTGTGGGACCAGCTGAGCATAGCGAGGATTGTTTTTCTAAGATGCACAACACAACACCCCCAATGCATTCCTCAGCCTTTATTTATATTGAATATTCAACATGTGCGCTAGATAATATTTAAAATATTCAAAGGAGAATGTGAGATGAGTGTCCAAGGCACAAAACACTCCCTGAAGGAATAAAGAACACCTCGACCTCTGAATCAAAGGAAAAAACACCCAGACCCCCTGAATCAGAGAGAAACAAAACACCTGCTGAATCAAGAGAAAAGGCCTGAATCGCCTGTTTGACCTTCATTGAAATCTGTGGTCACGCAGACTGAAGATTGTAGACCAGGGGTCTCCAACCCTGGTCCTCGAGGGCCCCTGTCCTGCATGTTTTAGTTTTCTCCCTGCTTCAGCATACCTGAATCTAATGATGATGTCATCACCAAGGTTGTGAAAAAGCCCAATAACGAGCCCTTCATTGCATTCAGGTGTGCTGCAACTGAGAGAGAGCTAAAACATGCAGGACAGGAGTCCTCGAGGACCGAGGTTGGGGATCCCTGTTGTATGGGTTGCAGTTCTGTGGATGAGTTGTCCGTTCACCCAGACTGAAGCCACGCTGTCTCTCTCACAGGGAGTATTTGATGGCGTGGACCCCCTCGATGATGGTGTGGCGTCTGTCTGCAGACGGCAGGATGTCAGTGGTCGGGGCCTGGGATACGGCGAGCGGGGCGCAGCAACAGCCCAATGTGGCGTCCTCCACATATTGACGAATCAGGAACCGCAGCTGCTGGTTCTCTCGGCACAGGTTGTCCCTGTGCTGCAGCGCCGCTTGTCTCTGCAGTATGGCGGCTTTCAGGGGCGCCGTCAGTGCCTGCAGAAGGACACGTTATGGACATGTCAGAGACGCCACACGGTCTTCCTGGACACTGTTTTCAACACATTGTCGTGTACAGTGTTTCTGAAAGGTTTTCACTTGAAACGTTGGCGTGTAAACAGTCTGTCTCACCTGTTGGGAATCCTCTTTGGGCCGAGACGATGGCGGCCATGAAATATTAGGTTTGTTTTCCAGCTTGCAGCAGATTTCTGCCACACGGAGAACCGTCTCCCCCTGGAAGAGCAGAAGAATAATAAGCACACACACACACACACACACACACACACACACACACACACACACACACACACACACACACACACACACACACACATACACACCTTTTTGATGGCGGCCTGTAGTCTCTTGCTGGCGCCGTCCCCCTGGACGGTGAGCCTGGTGAGCCGCTTCTTCGCCTCGCCGCGAGTTTGGTTCAGCCAATCCTGAAGCTCGTGACACTTTCTGTTCACCTCGTCTCGCGCGGTCTTCAGGTCTTCTAAATGCGACTTGTTCTCCGACTTCACCCTGACCAGCTCCTCCTTCAGATGGTGGGTGGTGGCCTGATGGAGCGAGGGAACAAAGATGTTTTCAGACGTTTGACTGATGATTACAGCTTCAAATTTACACGGCAACATTTTGAAAACGATGTCCGTTTACAAGCAAATGGCGGAAATGCTGAAAATAATCCAGTTTTCATGTTGGGCCAGTAGTGGGTGCACATGCAGCAGAGAACAACACGCTATAATCATTAGCAACGGGAGAACAGGGACATTCTAGTAGACAGACGACCAAGTTAAATTGATATTACGGTGACTGTCAAAATAAAAGTACCAAGTCCAGGAGAATCTGGACTGGGAGTCATGACACCACAGAGGAAACATTATTCTGATTGTCCATCTACTGAGCATGTGCAGAAGAATTATTATTAACACAGGTGTGGAGCGGAGCAGCAGCGTTTCCGCCGTCTACACAGCGACGAAGCCCGAGCGTTTTTCAAAATGTTCCACCTTGAGAGTCATTTCCAAGCACCGTTATTGTGAAAACGGACACCCAGAATGCAACAAACATTTTACATTTCCATTTGAAATCATTGCCGTTTAAACAGAACCTCAGAGTGACTGTGCTGAGGTCTGTGAGAGCGCGGCGCCACTGACCCGCAGCCTTTCTATGTTCTTCCTGCTGCGGTTGTTCTTTTCCGTTTTCGTCGAGAGCGTTGTTATGAGATTATCTATGACCAACAGCTTCTTCTTCAGAGCCGTCTGGTCGTCTACTTCGTCCGGCATCAGGTTGAAGTCTTCATGGTGTACCTGTCCACAAGGGGGCAGGAGAGCGAACAGTGAAACACTCCCGAGCCAGTGCACAGGGTGGCACCTCGTCCAAAGAGCGTACGAACTCTACCTGGCAGTCGTCGTAGACTTGCTGGATGCGGATCTTCTCCTCCTCGTGACTCCGCTCCGTGGAAAGCATCAGACTCTGTATTCTGTCCTGCTGCTTTTGAATGTCAGCCAGTGTCTGCTTCCTGAAACACACCGCAGGAAGTTCATGCATCGACACGTCGTTACAGCAGCAAGCAGACTCACTGGCTTCTACACAGTCAGTCAACGTCGCTTTATTTGCCTTTTTTAACTCTCTAAAGTTATTGGTTCAGTTAGACTTAAATATAGAGGCAGTGAATAGTCTCATACTTCTGAGCAGTTTTGTACATCACTGTGGCGAGCCTCCAGGGGGCGCAATTTACCTTTCAGAGCTGAGCGTGGAGCGGGTGCGCTCCAAGATGTCCTCCCAGTGCTGTTCAAGACTTCTCAGTCGTTTGTCCTGCTGCGCCTGCAGACGCTCTAAGTGCTGCACGTGAGCATACCGCGCTTGAGCTAGCTGAAGCTCCGCCTCCCGCTGCTCCTGCAACATTTTCTGCAACGCAGAACAAACCACAGAGTTAAACAGTCAATGGCAATGAAATGGACTGGCGTTCGAGGACCTCGTTTAATACCTAGAAAAGTAGTGAATGTCTGGTAAATGCCTGGAAAATGTCACATAATTACAACAGCTGCTCATTTGGGGGCGCTGTTGCCCGAAACAAACACTGACCAAAGAGGAAGTAAAGAAGAAACTCGACTCATTGATTGGTCCGGACTGAAACCAGAAGTCCCGCCGCTTTAGCCTGTGGTGGCTAGGCTAGTTAGCGCGTGGCTAATGGGTAGCCACAAACAACTGCGATATCTCGTCTTCAGACCAGATATCAATGAGTCTTTTTCACTACTTCTTCCTCACTAGTCCACGTCTGCCCAGGAGATATTTTACCACTTTTTCTTTCTGCGTCTTCTTCATCTGATTCGCGCAGTGAGCTTTGTTTGTTTACTACCCAGAATGCATTGCACACTACATCACGTCCTCTCGCTAGAAAGACCATTTTTAACTGAACCTAGATCGATGTTTTCAAGGGGACCAGAGATCGCTTGTTAGCTCTGGTTCAGAGTTCATTTTTACCCCAAGAGAACTCCAGTCCGGACCAAACAGGGGAATGTGAACACATCTTAAGTCTCAGAGCAGCTTTTGGACTTTTTGAGGCGACAGGACACACCACATATGTGGCATCACCGTAGAACCTGACCCTGGTTTTCGCCATTTTTAGAACAACGCCCTGAAAGAACAATCTCACCTCTATGACACTGTCGTTCTCGTCCAGCTGCTTCTCAAACATCTGCCTGTACGCGGTGGCCTCGGCCTGCAGCTCCGTCCCACGGGTCTGACGGAGGATCGTCCTCCATACCTCCATGAGCTTTAGCCGGTTCACCGCAGTGTTCCTCTCCTCCTTCTGCAGTTTGTCCTGCACCCAACATGGAGAAGTTAACACAGACATTGGAGGAGCTGCTGAAAAGTACCGTCAGCGATGGACTCATAAAACCATTGTCTGCACCTTAAGGAACAGTGTGAGCAGCTTCTCCTTCTGGATCATCTCGTCCACGGCCCGAGCTTTCTTCTCCAGCGGAACCGGTCCGCCCTCCGCAGACTTCCCACCTTTCTTTGGCATTCTCTGTCTTACACACACACGATTATCATACTACAGAAGACTGACATCCAGATTACTGATGGATTAGAAAATGAATAACCAGACTATTGATCATAAGTTAACTATTACCAATGCAGATTATTCATTTTATAGAAATATAACGTCACTCAACCCCCCCCCCCTAAGTGTGTTAGTGTGTGAGTGTCTGTGTGAGTGTCTGTGTCTGTGTCTGTGTTTGTGTCGGGGTGGGGGTGGGTGTGGGTGTGGGGGTGGGTGTCTGTGCGGGGGGAAGGTGGGAGTGTGGGTGTATCTTTCAAGATCGGAGGAAGAATCATGGGGCGGGAAAGTGGGGGGTGGGATATGAGGCTCCTGGGGGTGAAGAGTTGACTGTCCTCCGACAGGGGCCTGTTCGGGCCTTCATTTTTCCGGGTCTGAGGGCGGGGCTGGTCCGGGGCGCGGCGGCTGGGACCATCTCTGCCTTGCCGGCTTGGGGGGGGGGGGGGGGTGGGTGGGCCGGCTTCCGGGGGTGCGGCGGGCCTCGCCGCCGGGGTTGGGGGGGCTTTCGGCCCGCTCGGCCCGGGAGCCCTGCTCCGGCCTTTTCTCGGCTTGGCGGATTGGGTCAGGGCCTGGGGCCCTGTGCCCTTTATCCTTCTCCCGTGGGCTCCTCTTGCCTGGGGGGGGATTCCTCTCTGCATTCTCCATCTGGTGCTTCTGGGCGGGGGCGTGGCTCTCTGCTGGGGTGGCAATGTCTGGGCCCGATGGCCTCGGGCCCCGGGGTGTCGCTACAGGCCCCCCCACAACAGTTCCGGCCACACCCAGTGGACAAACCACACACACACACACACACACACACACACACACACACACACACACACACACACACACACACACACACACACACACACACACACACACACACACACACACACACACTTCCACTCCTCACGAAAGGTGCTTCTGAAGTTGCTTGTTCTCTGTCATCATTTGCTCAAACTCAAATCATGTTCCTCTTTTGTTGTTGCCTCTTTGTTAATTCATGTTCCTGCTTCACGTTACTGTCTAGATAGAGCTGCTCAGGCTGGTTAATCTAAGAAATCATCTTACTGTCTAGATAGAGCTGCTCAGGCTGGTTAATCTAAGAAATCATCTTACTGTCTAGATAGAGCTACTCAGGCTGGTTAATCTAAGAAATCATCTTACTGTCTAGATAGAGCTACTCAGGCTGGTTAATCTAAGAAATCATCTTACTGTCTAGCTAGAGCTGCTCGGGCTGGTTTAATCTAGAAAATCTCGTTACTGTCTAGACAGAGCTGCTCAGGCTGGTTAATCTAAGAAATCATCTTACTGTCTAGATAGAGCTGCTCAGGCTGGTTAATCTAAGAAATCATCTTACTGTCTAGCTAGAGCTGCTCGGGCTGGTTTAATCTAGAAAATCTCGTTCCTGTCTAGACAGAGCTGCTCAGGCTGGTTAATCTAAGAAATCATCTTACTGTCTAGATAGAGCTGCTCAGGCTGGTTTAATCTAATAACAGTTGTAAAGTATTTGGATCAGTGTGATCACTGCAAATAATATATGTAACACAACAAGGGTATTGTATGTTATCCCTTCCCCCTCCCCCCCTCCCCCCCTCCCCTCAACCTCTCTTCTCTTCTCTCTCTCTTTGTGCGTTCCCCCCCTGTCATGTACAGCAGCCATGCCAACTTCTAATAAAGCAGCAGCAGGAGGAGACTCCAGGTCTCTCCATGTTGCAAGAGCAAAAACTGTTCTGACTCCGAAGGCTCTCAATTACATCATATTGTTGGCCCAAGCTGCCGAACAGGACAAAGGAAAAAAAAAAAAAAAGAAATATGACGTCAATATGATTCGTTTATCGGCTGTACATTGAGTTGATTTTGATCAGATTATTGATAGTTTAAGTTATATATAAGCAGTGTTGCCACAGTTACCTTGAAGAAATAATCTGTTTACTGATTAGTAGTTACTCCTTCAAAAGTAATTTAGTTACTACACTGATTATTTGTTTTTAAAAGTAACTAAGTTAGATTACAAGTTACTCTTTGGTTACTTTCAGCTGCCGACAACACCCCCATGGCTTCAACATAAAAATGAAACCTGGTCTTGCTCCAAAAAATGGGGGCGGGGCTTCCTGTCAATCTATCTTTTCAAAAGAAAAATGACCAAAATCGTATAACATCTCTGCATTTGTGTTCTTGTTGCAATGTTAAGGTTTTTATGATGATGTTGTGTTGGTTCCAATTCTTTTGTCTTACCTGAACGCAGTCAGTTGGCCTGTGATTGGCTGAGTGGAGAACAGGGTCGGGTCAGGTGTGAGAGGGTGAGGAGACCTGTGTGTGTGTGTGTGTGTGTGTGTGTGTGTGTGTGTGTGTGTGTGTGTGTGTGTGTGTGTGTGTGTGTGTGTGTGTGTGTGTGTGTGTGTGCGACTCAGTTCTGTTCAGTAATAAAGCTGCTTTACAGACAAGAAACTTGTCTAGTAACACTCAGTGACTCGGAGAAATAACTTTAAGTTAATGGATAAATGCAAATGCAAATGTTAACAAGAGGTTTGCTTTTCTGGAAGAAATTCAGATTTATTCAGCCGAATCGCTAAGAAACGTCACCGAACTCTATTTCTGAATGTTCTAAACGTTTTGATGTGCTTTGTGTGTCCATGCTCCCAACAGTGCAGGACCAGTTAAGCACCATAAAAACAACGGAACAAAAATAATAACAGGCACAAAAACAATCAAGATTATTGATAATATTGATGATATACAAGCTGAATAAACGTTGAGTTGGTGTTTTACAACGTTTTCAAGCATGATTGATACTATAACAGACGGAAAAATGTCATGAACTGTAGAGAGTACGGGTAATTAACACATTTGTAAAATTGCATTCACCAAAGAAAGTTTAATAAGCAGATTTTTAGAAATCTAAAATCCTTATTGATGACGTAGAGCTACATCGTTAATATTTAACATGGTTTATAACATTAATATAGAGATTCTTCATACTTGAGAAGGTTAATATTAACATTATTTATGTTTTTGAACATTAAAAATCTGATTATTGATGATTTAGCAATATAAAAATCCAGATTATTAATGACAGAGGGTAAATTGCTAGATTGATGATAATTTACAAGGTTTATCAAGTTAATATGGCAATTATTCACATTTGAGATGATTAATCTCTGCATTATTAATATTTCCGAACATTATTAAGCAGATTATTGATGGTTTCACAGTGTCCAATCCAGATTATTGATGACAAAGCTCTAGATTGTTGATAATTCACAAGCCACGTTTATGAAGTCATTATAGAGTGTTCATACTTAAGAAGGTGAATCACATTATTGATACGTTTCATTATTATTAATCAGATTATTGACACTTTGGAAATATAAAATAATTAATGACACAGAGGGTAAATATAGTTAGATTGTCGATAATGTACAAGGTTTTTAATGTCAATAAAGATAATATTCATAGATAAATTGGTTATTGTCCACGTTATTGATACTTTCCTGACTGAGGAGTTGACAACGACCTTAACTGGCTCCGTTTCACGGTCGCGCCGTCTGTCCCGTTAATCAGACTGTCAATAAAATCGTTTGTGGCTCAAAGAACCGATAATCCTGCTTCCTCGAAGATTTAATGTCTTCAACAGGCTGAAGTCTGAACTCCTCACATCATGTACAGATCCGGAAGCTTCCATGTCATTGGTTTACTCACAGCTCAATAAGGACTTTTGGTGATTTTCTCCGGTGTGTGTCTTGCCGTTAGATGCGGGATTTGCGTGTTTGTGCTCTGTCTCCATGGAAACCGCGTCGGCGACGCGGTTTCCATGGAGCACGTGATGTCTGTCAACTGCTGTTTATTCATTTATCCATGAAGCAAAAGAAAACTATATATACTTTATCCGTTTCATACATTCATTCATGTACCCCCCCCCATATACATATATATATATATATGTGTGTGTGTGTGTATATGTATATATATATATATATATATATATATATAATTATGCAGTTATTTCTGTGTCCATAAGTATATTTCTTTGGAATATGGATAATATGACAGTATTGCACAGATTTTTTTGCACAGACATACAATTATTGCACTATTCCCACACCATGATGTTGCCACTACCGTGCCTTACTGGGTGTCTGGATTGTCTGGGGAGAATCCTTGAGATTTTTAATCCAAAACCGACTTAAAATTAGAAAAATGCAGCTAAGTTATCCCGGATAACAGCAAGCCACTGTAATACCACTTCGTACAACCAGTTTCTCGTGCTCAGTCCAAGAACAGAAGAAGCAGATTTGAAAAAAAAAAAGTGTCTGAAGCTCTGATATGACATTACCTGAATCCAATACTTGTAGTTCATGCAGTGTTCTTGATTTACTTTGAAATTCAGCCATCTTACATAATCTTTAAATCACACCTATCTGCATATATTATGTTTCACGATCAAAGTTTGACGAGTTTTTGTTTTATTCTAAACGCGGCTTAACTCAGCTGTAGAGAATTCGGGATTTCAGGTGATTCCAGGTGATTTCAGGATCCTGCAGAACGTAACTCGGTCTCGGGTCACCAATCTGACAGGAAAACGGCCAAATAAGGCCCGAGGAAGTGATGACGCGGCTGGAAGCGCTCCATGGGACGGCGCGAGCAGCCGAGCTGTGACGTGTCTGCTGGAGTTTCCGGTCATGGCGGCTGGCGGTGCTCCGTGTCCACCGGGTCCCGGCGGGCGAGCTTCGGGAGGGGTAGAGGACGAGACCCGCACGGCGGAGCTGGACCGGGTCCCGGTCTGGACCGAACCGGATCGTTCACGCTCCAGAAAGCGCGGCACAAAGAGCGCGGTGAGCTGCGGACGGCCCGCTCTGCACGCTCGCTGCTGTGACCAAATATGGGCTTCCTCCGCGCCATATTTGGGCCCCCTACGTCACGCAGGAGTCTTTATAAACCGGGAATCCTCATTGAGTTCTGACAGAGCTCAAGTTCACGTTGCGACGGTCCGCGTGGGTAAAGAAACAGTTGTTTACGTTGATGACGCAAAAACCTAAACCCAAAACAACTGTGAGGTCCCCAGAGACCCTAGAGATCCCCAGAGACCCCGGACCTTTAACCCCTCAGCGTTGGCTTCCCCCGGGCAGCACCGATCCCAGCAGCAGCGTCAGTCCGGCTGGAGCGCCTCTTCCCCGGGTGCAAGAGTGCAGAGCGGCTCGGTTCCCCTGCGGGAGCGGCTCAAGAAACGGCTGAGCTCCACGCCCGCCTCGGATCTCTCTCACTCCGGAGACATGGCAGCCACCAAAGCGGAGCTGCTGCTGTCCACCCTCCAGATCTCGGAGCCGCTGTCCGGCTTCGGGCCGCCCCTCTCCCCGCTGGACGGATTCTCGAAGTTGGAGGAGCTGCAGCTGCTGCTGCAGAGCGCCGCGGCCGGAGGCTCGCTGCTGGGCGGACCCGCAGCGGAGGGAGCCGGGCTGCTGAGCGCAGATTCCGGGGAGTTCACAGGTGAGCAGCGGGAAATGGGGAAGAAACATCTTCAGGAGTTTTCTCATAATATGCAGTCAGATAAAATTTAATACACTTTTTTTTATTGATATAAAGTTAAAAAAGGTTGCGATCTGATTATTTATGTTTGAATATGAGACGTTGCACTTTCTATTGGTTTTATGTGAAAATTGCATTTGTGCACTTTTCATATATTTTCTCTATTTTGCCCGTAAATGCATCAATCTGCTGCACTAATGGGATGTTTTGACTTAGTAGAAGGAGCAAAAACGGATTTATTTTGGCTTGCATAGCCATCATTTTCACAAGTCGTATTAGTCTTTTATAAAAGATAACTTAATTCATGTTTGGACAACAGTTATAAGCTATTCTGCAGATAGGACCTCTTCTCAGATATCACTCAGGATATGTAGAAACTTTAGAAAGCAGAGAAAGTGAGCTTTGTGCCAATATTTTAGTGGTTAAGTACACAAATAACAAACAGTGTTTTTAAAGAACTGAAACACATTGAAAGATGTACTGGGGGGAAAAAAAAGCTTTCAATGTACATTTTCAACTATTTTACAATTAAAAAAGGAGTTGACACTGAGCAGCATCGTGTCAGTTTTATGAAAGTCTCTTCTGGTGGTGAAGGTTCATATAAAATTTTACTGTGGTGACTTTAGGGCGTTTGTCTCATCAGGCTTGAGGCAGCAGAAAGATTCCTAACTCGCCACATAAAAAAAAAAAAAAAAAGAATCTTGTTAAAGGTCAGCTGAGTGCTCCCTGCACCTTCTACCACTCCCCTCGTAATAACCCTGCTGCTCTGTGTTATTCTAACAGACAAATGACTTATGTTCACACTCTGACCTAATGAAGGAAAAACTGAAATGACAAGTAGCTCGCTTAGTTAAACGAAAAGAGGAAATCAAAATGCAGAAAATGAAGAGAAATGGATAAAAAAAAAAAATTGGAAGTGTGTGTGTGTGTGTGTGTGTGTGTGTGTGTGTGTGTGTGTGTGTGTGTGTGTGTGTGTGTGTGTGTGTGTCTTTAGATAAAACACATTAGCACGTTAGCTGAGTCAATGGTTTCCAGGTGGCACTAACATGCAGAAAGAGAAATCGCGCTTGAACTGGATCAGTAGTTTGAATCCCGAGCCGGCTGAATACTTAGTGTTGTCATCGCTGTGCCGCCTCAAACTCGTTAGCTATCGACTGCGACTGTGGCTTAATGCCGACATTCAGCCCTTCAGCCAATCAAAGGATGAAGCAGCTCTGACCTCTGACCTCTTCTTCTTCCTTCAGATTCCCTGTCGGACCTCCCAGACCTGCAGAGCTTCTCCTCTCTCACGCCTCGCCCCCCCGCTCTGGCGTACAGCGGCCGTTTCTCCTTTGAGCCGTCCTGCTCAGTGTCAGGTGGCGCCGGCCTGTGGGCGGAGCCTCTGCTCAGTCTCTTCACGGGGTTGGTCAGTGTGGCGGCTCCGCCCCCCGCGGCGTGCAGCCCGGCCCCCCCATCTTCGATGATGTCATCAATATCCTCATCGTGCTCCCAGGTGCAGCCGAGCTTCAGCTGCGTCTCCGCTGACGTGGCGTCCATCTTCTCCACCGCTGCCGCCGGACCCATCAGCTCTCAGCCGGCTCTCAATTCCTTCCTGCCACAGGCCCCGCCTCCTGCATACCCCATGCTGCCGGACTGCCTGCTGCCGCCACAGCTGCCTGCTGGCGAGCTCAGCTCAGACCTGGACCAGAAGCCGCCGCTGCAGCAGCACCAACTCCCGCTCACGCCGCTCTCCACCATCAAAGCGTTCTCCTCCCAGATCCAGCCGCAGAGCGCCGCTGTCCAGCCCCAGCTCACTAAATCCAGCAGGCCCAGGAAGGCCGCCGCCGGCCGGCAGTGCAAGACACCGCCGCACGAGCGTCCGTACGCCTGCCCGGTTGACGGCTGCGACCGCCGCTTCTCCCGCTCCGACGAGCTGACGCGGCACGTGCGCGTGCACACGGGCCAGAAGCCCTTCCAGTGCCGCATCTGCATGCGCAGCTTCAGCCGCAGCGACCACCTGACCACGCACATCCGCACGCACACTGGCGAGAAGCCGTTCGCCTGCGGTGAGTGCGGACGCAAGTTTGCCCGCAGCGACGAGCGCAAGAGACACACCAAGATCCACCAGCGACAGCGGGAGAGGAGGTCGGAGTGCCCCCCCTGCTCCTCCTCCGCACCAATCCCCATGCCCCCCACCTCCTCGCCATGCTCCTCTTACCCCTCCCCCACACACAGCTCCTCTTCACCCTGCTTCACCCCCCCGTCGTCTTCCGCGTCCTCCTTGTCGTACATCTACGCCTCCTCGCCGTCCCCCCACCTGTATTACTCGTCCTCCTCCTGCTCCTCGCCACCCCTGGCGAGTCCACAGCAGGAGCTTCCCTCCCCCCACAACTCCAACCTGTGCTGACCTTTGACCTCAGACTGGTGCTCTTCTTAAAGACGCTTCAAATAGCCAGATTGGCCAGCGAGGCCCTGCCCACTACCTTAACCTGGAACCCTAAAAGTGAAGCGGAAATTGCACTCGAGAGGCTGTGTCAACATTAAGTCCCGCCCCCTCCGTGTTGATTACACATAAGGAGTCAAACTCTCAGGAAGCAAAATTAAAACGTTGTCAATTTTTTAGAACAATGTTTTGCTTCATTTTGCACATGTCCCAAGCCCCGCCCCCTCCACGGGTTTGAATGTCCATGTCTCCAGGTCCTAAATAAAGAAATTTAGCTAGTGGATGTGATGCTGTATATAATTACATGTAAATCGTGTACATAGAATTTCACCTACTGAGTAGGTCCTGGGATGTTTGTATATTCACATAATGTGTGATTTTATATTTTGAAAATAAAATTTCTAAACCTTTACTTTGATTTTTTTTTTTCCCACTTTGCAGCTACAGATGCTTAGTGTGTGTGTGTGTGTGTGTGTGTGTGTGTGTGTGTGTGTGTGAGAGGCCAGGAATCTCAGCCAGCTTTTTGTTGGGGGGGAAAAAAAACGCTACAGCCCAAATAAGGTGCTTCCGTCTCTTTGGCGGACTTCCTGATGCCCATACAAGGAACTTCCGACTGGCGCCCGGACAGACCGGGACTGCCGGTCTGACCGGAGCGGTGAACTACTACTGAGTACAAGTATTTACCCCTGCATTACAACGTTAGGAGAGTAACATTCAGAAGAGTATCATAAATACAACAGGCATATACTTTATATATTCGAGTGTTTATGAGTGTGTATTTTTTGAGTGTGTATTTTTTGTGAAGCCTTGCAAGTACAACATTCGAAAGTATTTGCATCGGTATTGATAGTATTCGACTATTCTGCCGGGGTACACGCAATTTTTTAGTATCTGGTGGGCAACGGGTGAACGACGAGTAAGAGGACATGCAAGAGCTCAGACAGAAAAATGATGTCCTCTAACGTTTCCGTAGTGTAGTGGTTATCACGTTCGCCTCACACGCGAAAGGTCCCCGGTTCGAAACCGGGCGGAAACAATTCTTATATCTAAATCCAACATTTTTCATTCTATTTTTCTTTATTCATTTTCTTTTCTTTTTTTGATGGAGTCTTTCTTAACTGTAGCCTGATGCACTGCCATTTTTTATACGTCCATTGCTTAGTTTGTTATATATATATATATATATATATATATATATTATTATAGCTTATACTGTAGATACTTGTGAATTGTATTTTTTTAAGGTGTGAGTGAACAGAGATTCCAACAAAAGTAAAGAAAAAAAGCATGTTTCCGCCCGGTCTCGAACCGGGGACCTTTCGCGTGTTAGGCGAACGTGATAACCACTACACTACGGAAACTGCTTGATAGAAAAGGAATATGATATAATAGTCCTCTCGCCAGTAGGGGGCGCATTAACTTTGTTCTTGGTCTTTTAGATATGGCTACTTTTCTGAAGTTACTGTGGCTCCTGAACCTTTAGACGTTTATATCCCAAACTGTCATGAACAAACATCAGCAAGTTTCCGTAGTGTAGTGGTTATCACGTTCGCCTCACACGCGAAAGGTCCCCGGTTCGAAACCGGGCGGAAACATATCTTTGGAAATTTTGGAATTACTTTTTATAATTTTATGAGTTTTCACGCTTGTTGTAGTCTCTATTCATTCAAACCCTATATTAAAATAAACCATCTACCTGTTTTGGAAATAGTAAGTGAAGGTGTAAAACTCCATCGGCCCTCAAGGGGGCACACCCAGACTACAAGATGCTGTTTTTAAGTCTGTGCCAGGAAAAAAAACAGGTCCAAGACAATGTTTTTAAAGTAAAACACAATATTCCTAAAAAGAAAAAGAACAATCCATGTGTTTCCGCCCGGTCTCGAACCGGGGACCTTTCGCGTGTTAGGCGAACGTGATAACCACTACACTACGGAAACTTACGCATGTGTTCCGGAATTACGTTGAAGAATCGAAAGACTCTCTGGTGTAAACACTGTCCGGCTTCTCAATGTCCTCACAAATCTAGTAAATAAAGATTCACACACACGTGAAATCTCTTTCACGCTGCTCCAACTATTATGTAGTTTCCGTAGTGTAGTGGTTATCACGTTCGCCTCACACGCGAAAGGTCCCCGGTTCGAAACCGGGTGGAAACATACTAGCGTTTTAATTATCACACCCTTTTACCCTGAAAAATGCGGACCCTCTCCACAAGTTACACTTTACGATGGACTTCGGTAAGACCGGAAGAGGAAAACTGTGTTTACATTGACAACACATTGTGAATAAACGCCACTGTTAAATACCGCAAAAAATACACAAAGACTGAGGGTTTTATCTGTGTTCATAAAATATTTGCAGATTGTGATTCTGAGGAGGGGTTTTCCTATAGGGAATAAAAACTGTTTCCGCCCGGTCTCGAACCGGGGACCTTTCGCGTGTTAGGCGAACGTGATAACCACTACACTACGGAAACACATACTGTACCGGTCATTTGTCATTGTTTTTGAAAAGGGATAATTGACAAGGTCAGTGACAAGTGGTCATTTGTCACCAGAAGGGACTGAAGGCAAAGAATGTCATTAATTCTATAAGATTATCAAGTATGACTTCTTTCTGTCTGTCTGTGAATAAAACTTCCTCCTAAATTGCATATAATTCGTGTGTATTGCATGCAGTACAAGTTTGAAACTCTTACTTTAGAGGTTAAACTGGTGGGACGCTGAGTGGTGCAATGAGAAAACCTTGTGTCATTCTTTATACCATAAGGATTCCTGAATGGTTTAGTTCAGGGGTATTCAATTCAAATGTGACTCTCAGACTACTGGTTCACTGTGATCTCAGATTTGAGTGGATTAGTCTGTTCAAGAGCTTTATGTTTAGTCTCAAAATGCAGTTTTACATTGACACTTTTATCACGAGCTAATGAGCCTCACAGGTTTAGTGCTACCAGAGGGAAGACTATGGGGGCATTATAGTAGCAAAAATATTTATGTATGGAAAGTTGTCTGTCTGTAGAGCCTGGATTTGGCTGCCCTGAGCTCAGGCTCACAGGCTCCTTCATTCTGGCAGTCCTCCATCGCAGAGACAGTTCCAGTGAAAGTCACTGACTGACATTGAAAGCAAAGCATTTGGGTCTTAGATCAATTTAATCAGCTATGAGGCTACAGCATTCCTACAACTGAAGCAAGGTAATAGAAATGAAACTCCAGTGATCTGTAATAACAAGGAACAAATTTTACCCAAAGACCTGTTTTGTCACCACTGAATTAGGGCAAGAGTAATTATATGTGAGTGTGATGTAATTTTTATATGGACGCGTTACTTATCACTTCACCCTGCCCCACAATATTGTGTATGCTCACTCAAAAACTCTCAGGCCATGTTTACTCATACCAGGGTTTTTACAAAAACTGATGTTGCCCCCTCTATGTTTAATGTGTGTGTGTGAATGGGGGAATGTAAGCTTTGGCGCCACTGTCAGCTAAAAGGCACTATATAAGTGAGTCCATTTACAAGTTAAAAAAAAATAATCTTGAGTGACACAGACCCTCATTTACGCCTGGTTAAAAGCTACTATACACATACCAAACCTGTAGGGGGCAGTGTAATTAGAAGCATGAAGTCATGATAGCCAACCAGAATCCTGGGAAAAAACACGATGTCACGAAATGTGACGTAAATATCCGCCCCACCCCCCTTCAGACGCCACCGGAGACACGGAGTTTATCCAGATTTCCACTGTGGCTGGAGTTTTCAGGAATCATCGTTTGTGGTGAGTCATAGCTGCATTTATGTGTAACTGCAAGACTGAAACGCAGAGAAATATCGTAGTTTTTTTCAAATTCCCGGGTATGTGTAAACGTGGCCTGATTCATAGGGCAACATATGAATTTTAAAGCAGCGTTCTGTCACTCTACCCCTCCATTCTTCTCCGATGTTGAAGCATTTGATTCAGACACGTCAAGAAATAAAGTGAAAGAAGCAGAAATTCACTATGTAATGCCCAAATGCCTCTCATCAAGGTGAGTTTAACACGTCTGTAATTCACATGCTTTAGTTAGAAAACACCAATATCTTATGTGGTCCGTATCATTTGATCTTTAAGCTCCATAACAGCAAATAAGACGGGGATGGAGGCGACATTGGTGCAAAAAATATAACACGAGGGAACGACACTCATCTCTCGTTACCTCAAATTAATAACTTGAGGGAACAAGTCACTATCTCGTGGTACCTCTTGGTCTCTGGTTAGGCCACCCCTGAACTAAACCATTACCGTAAAGACTATAAAAACGGCACCGATTGAAATAGAAGTGTCCTGGCCGAGATACTATTATTGTAAAGGCTATAATAGCTGCGCCAGTCGAAAAAGAAACGCCCCGTCAATTTTTAAATCTTAACCTTCTGTTTGGGCTGGTGCTCAACCTTTTCAGGGGATCGGCGCCCACGTGGTTGTCATAATGTTGTCGCTAAAATGTTCTGCACACTCTGTACTGCAGCATTCAGTGATGTTGAACTTTCATATAGAAATGCAACTGGAAATGTTTACAGCCTTCAGCCTAATTATTTAGTCTTTCAATGTATTTACTGTTGTTAAAATATAAAACTTACTAGGCAAATGTTTTAGTCATTTTCATTAACCTCCCTAATTTATTTAAAACTTGAGCAACAACTCTAGTTTTTTTGTTTTTCAAAGCAAATTTCAACATGGCCGCCGGCACAGAAGAAACCAAATGACTCAATTTCACCATCCGACTCTCAATTTTATTCATGTTTTATTTTCTGAAGCTTCTGTTCACTCTGCGGATGCAGTCAGAACCCGACCTGTTCGGGGCTGTCGGCGTCTTCGCACTCTGAGAAAACAAGGATGTTACCCTATTAGCACGTTAGCGGTGGACACACACACGGCGGCCTCTGGACGAAGCTGTTCTCACCGCTCAGACACATCGTGCAGTTATGGTCAGGTACTTGGCGGTTCCTGGACACGGGTCAGCGCCCATCTCTTGGTCGGTCACGGTGACGTAACAGACTTTCTTAAAGTCGCACCTGAGACACGCCGGCGGAGGTCACAGCCACCGCCCGAGGAGAGCAGAGTGTTAGCATTTTCAAAGTAGCATGACTCAGTTCATTCGATAAAACTGACTCTGAATAAAATGACTTGGTTTAAAAAATGATTTATAATATGAGTCGGGTTTGTTTTGTGCTTACATCTTTTTCAGAGTGATAGTTACATCAAGTCCACAATTGGTGTTTTTATTTGCCCAAAGGTTCTGCTTGTTCATGCAGACATGTTCCTTTAGACGACCATACAAAGCTTGCGCCACCTGGAGGATTTTCCCTTGTGCTGGAAAAGAGGAATGGTTACGATTGAATAAAGGAAAGCAGAATCACCGAAATTGAGCATGATGTATGGTCGACTCACTGCATTGGAGCTGCCCCTGTTGTCCACTACAGATCACGCCCTCAAATATAGACGGTTCAGTTTTGGGGCTGGTGGGAACTGCTGTGTGGGTGGGGTGGCCGTAGGGCAGAGGAGGAGTTGCTTGATGATTGCAATGTGGATTGAATAGTGTACGACCATAATTTGGAGAATTAGGTGGATTATTACTTTGGAAAACATTTTGCCTGCCAGAGATAGAAATCAGTGCAGATTCTGTTGGTTGCTTAGTTAATAGAATTGTTACATCACCAAATATTGAAACTTGTGGGTTATTAATGATTGAACCTATCATATAAGGTGGAGTAGGTCCTCCTGTCGTTGGCAGCTGTGGTTGATTCATGACAGGAACAGTTGGTTTGCTTTCGGTTGGTGGCTGTGGTTTTTCCCTATCAGCAGCAGGGGGCCAGCTCGGGGCAGAAGGTTGAGGTGCCTTGCTGGCCGGAGGGCTGGGCCGGCTCGGGGCAGAAGGTTGAGGTGCCTTGCTGGCCGGAGGGCTGGGCCGGCTCGGGGCAGAAGGTTGAGGTGCCTTGCTGGCCGGAGGGCTGGGCCGGCTCGGGGCAGAAGGTTGAGGTGCCTTGCTGGCCGGAGGGCTGGGCCGGCTCGGGGTAGAAGACTGTGGTCTCCCTCTAGCTGAAGCACTGCCACAACCCCCGGATCCTGTGGTCTTCCCTGAACCTATTGACCCGCATCCACAGTCAGGTTTTCTTTTGCACGTTACTGCTGCCTTCTTGCGTCTGCAACACTCTCCTTTCTTGAGCAAACACTTTTCTTTGCACATGAGTGCCTTACTTTTGCAGGAACATTTCTTTTTGCATTTTGAAACTGTGGCTATTTTTTTACAAGGAGACGGTCGTGTCTTGCTGGGAGAAGTTGTTGGTTTGTCACTGATGGGAAATGTTGATTGCCTCTCGTCAGTGGGTACTGGTATGCTGTCTCCATAACTGTGTGGGAAAAGAGAGATGAAGGACTTGAAGCGTAAACAAAGGTTTTTTTTGGACTTGGTACTGGCGGACTTGAGGTTACAGTAGCGAGGTTATGTTCTTTGGTTCACAGGTTTAATTTTTACTACCAATAGGTTGAAACTGTGGCTCTTTGAGAAAGACCCTTGACCTTCAACTGCACAATAGCCTCATTTCCATTGCACTGTTTGTGTGAGCACAGCATGGTACGGTAAGTTAATGCAAAGCGCATCCAGACCTAACTCATGCATGGTTTCACCACAGGTGTGGTGAAGAGCCACATGCCAACGCAGGTATGTGACATTATTACGCGACAGCAAACTCTGGACCAACGCGGAACACATTTGTTGGAGCCGTGAGCCTCGGTTCTCTGTGACACAGCTTGGAAAACATTTTCACTCCAAGTCCTGCTGACCAATCAGCAGATGGCTGCAATGTAGCTCTTCCTTATGGAACCGGTACCGATGCGCCCCTCAACGGAGGGGATGGGGAAAATGGCAACGGTTGGGGTATGGTTCTTTTTGTACCATCCACATTTGTCATTAGAAACGCATAGAAAGCTGTAGCGTACTGTAGCGGCGCGTACTGCGCGGTGAAAATGAGGCCAAAGTCTGGAAGGATGAGTTTCCCTTACAGAGCTGAAACCACATGGTGAACTTGTCGAACCGTATGGAAACACACATGCAGCAGAGACTTTTACCTTTGGAGCTCATCTCCTGGTGATGCCGATTGCAGAAAAGCCGACTCAGGTTCAGCAAGACCTTGAATTCACACAATTGAAAGCTTTGGTTTATGTCAGAATTCAACACGACACAAAGGTGCTCTGGTTAGGATTGAGATCAATTACTGCAAAATGATTCATTGATGAATTGTTTACATAAAAAAACAAAACACAATCAAAATGCTGTTCACTTTAAATGACCAAGAAAAGGAGTGGGAAATTTATGTTTTTCGCAAATGCATGATGGAAGTCTGTTTATTCATTCGTTCGATGACCAAAATCAGTTTGAATTGAAAAATATAACTTCTTCTATAAGATATTGAGATGCCACAATCAGAATATTAAAGCCGCTAAATAAATTGTTTAATTGTTTTAATCATTTTCAAATATATTGTAAAGACTTTTTTGTATTTTTTGAGCATTCTCTTTTTAGTCTCGTCATAATGTTGATGTTCGTTATGTGATTTGATGGATCGGTGAGCCTGGTCGGGTTTGTCAAAGCGTGAAACCAGCAACCTCTCTCAGAGTCTTTGGGTGAAATGATTGGTTTTGAGTTGTGCTGGATAAACTAATGGATACTCACCCGAATGTGAATGCAGGACCAGCACAGCCACAACTGACCAAGACACAGAAGGTTTCTGGTTAAACTCCTCCCCAGGAAGAATTAACACATCATGACAAGCAGATTTCATCAAATATTGACTTTGCTCATGAGTCAAAGGTTTTTTTTTCACAGCAGTGAGTCGAAGGACCCTCTAATGAACATTCCTAGAACGGTCGAAGAATGGTCCAGGAACCGTGTGGAACCAGTCACACTCCAGGAATGATTCAGAAATGGTCCACAAACCAGTCAAGAACCGACCAGTCAAGAACCATCCCAAAACGGCTCAAGGACAGTCCAAGAACATAACAGTCCAAGTTAGGTCCAACACAGTTCAAGAACCGTCTTGGACCGGTCCAAGAACCATTCAAAAACGGTTCAAGAACAGTCCAGGACTTTTCCAAGAATGATTCAAGAATGGTCGAAGAACAGTTGAAGAATGGTTCAAGAACAGTTTAGGAACAGTCCAAGAACAATTCAAGAACCATTCAAAAATGGTTTAAGAACAGACCAATTCAAGAAAAAAGTATATTTACTCTGGTTTTAAACTAGTTTTACACTGGTTTCAAACCAAACTAGATTTATTCTGCTTTAGAAACCTTTAACTCTGTCTTTAAAGTAGTTTTATTCTGCTTTAGAAACCTTTAACTCTGTTTTAACAGTAGTTTAACTTGGGTTTTAGACTAGTTTTACCCTGTTTTCTAAACAAGTTTCTGTTGTTTCATTAAAGTGTCTGACATTTGAAACCGGCTGCGAACCTCCAGAAAACTCTGAAACCTAACAGGCTTGCCTTGTGGTCTGGGGAAGATCAGCCCTCAGTTTTGTCTGCAGGTGTTAATGAGACGTGTACTCACTGGCCAGCTTCACAAGGGTCAGCTTCACGAGGACCATCTCAGTTGATAGTTCGATTCCTGGGCTGGATTTGTGCTGCTGCTCGTTTCAAGGCTGCTACTGTGACTCTTCCTTCGTCTTCAGCCAACAACATGTTTTGTTATACAAATATATTGAGACGAGAGAACAAAGTTGTTTGAACAAGATTACGCACCGGAGGGCCAATGATGACAAATGTACTCTGTTCTCATCTGCTGCCTACATTTTTTGTACTGTATACATTCGTTTGTGAACACGGCAATGTACTACGCCACATCCCCCAAAAATTTGGGGCACCATGGAATGTGAAAAGGAAACATAGGAAGCTAAGCTGGTAGAGCAGTCGTCTCCCAGGTTCAATTCCCATCTCTACCTGCCTACATGCCAAAGTGTCCTTGGGCAAGACACTGAACCCCAAACTGCCTGTGTGTGTGCAGTGTGAGAGCGAGTGGTTGGTGGTGGTCGGAGGGGCTGATGGTGTAAAATGGCAGCCTCGCTTCCCTCAGTCTGCCCCAGGGCAGCCGTGGCTACATACGTAGTTTACCACCATCCAGTGTGGAGTGAATGAATAATGCAGTGTAAAGGAAAGCGCAATATAAAACCGATGCATTATTATTATTATTAAAGTTTGTCAAACCTCATAAAAATGTAATTATATTCCCAATAAAACCCATCAGATGTTTAACCTGGGACGGTTAAGGATTTAAAGTATAACCCCATTTTGTGTTTGATGGTAGCAACATGTCCTCTAGACACTGGGACAGGGTCATGTTCATCCTCATGTGGGATCTCCGCTTCTAAAAGCGACGGGCGTTGAATCACAGATTCAAATAACTTGGAAACAGTTTGACATTATGAAGAAATTTAAAAGAAAAGGGTTTCACCATCACTTCTGTTAATGTTTCTGTTTTGTCTCACATTTCCTTGGTTTCACTTGTCGTTGGCGTAACATAAACCAGTTTCCTCTGCTTCTCCGCCGTGTGTTGTTCGGGGTGAGAAGCTTCCGCTATCAGGAGGAGGACCTTCACTGAGTTTCTACAGACTTTTGAAGAACCTTTTTATAAAAAAAGTTTATTTTCAGTAAGCAGGAACGTTTTACTTTTAATATCTGATGTAAGATGTACATTTGCATGATTTTTTAATTGCTTTTAACAGAAAATAGCTGCTCCTTAACATAATCTGTTAATTGCTTGATTTTTTGTAAAAAAAAAATATATATATATATTTTTATATATATATATATAAAATGTTAAGTCTGGAATATGTTTGGAAACTACACCTTAATATGAAGGGATTGTTTTTAATTTCCACTTTGTGTGACGTCCACGTCTGAGCTCGGCTTCTGAGAGCTCAGTTCATATGAACTCAGGTACAGTTTCAGTCTGCTTTCAGACCTTTTTGAGACTCGCCCTCCCCTCGGGTATCTTCAAACAGTGAGCAGAACTCAAACCCTCCTGGCTACAGCCACGTTACACTAACTGCTGATCAGCTGAGCACTGCTCTGTGTCATCACAGTGAGAGAGGAGCTCCTGGATGGGGGAATCACCAGGACTGAGGTCAGTCAGGGATTCTGACCTAAGACCAGTTTTAAATAGATTGTCTTGTTCTCGACTGGTTTAAGACTGATTCTAGCCTGGCTGTGAACTTGTTAGGACTTGTTCATTTCAGACTGTGGTTTTGGACGACTTCTCTGGCCTGCTCGGCCCGGGAGCTCTGGGTGTCAGCACTCCCAATGTGTCTGAGGCCACGTTTACACGTATCTGTTTTTTTTTTTACAAAAACTGACATTTCTCCCTCTACCTTTAAAAAAAAAAAAAATCTTTATTTACACTGACCCACATATAAACCTGGTTCAGAGCTGCTATGAGCAGCCAAACCTGTAGGGGGCAGTGTAGCAAGAAGCATGAAGCCATGATAGCCAATCAGAATCCTGGAAGAAAACACAACGTCATGAATTGTGACGTAAATATCCGCCTACCCTACTTTACATGCTTGCATGCATGTTTGCTGCCTCGCTGAGACTTCTTAATAAACTCTTTTGAGCTCCTCTTTGGTGTTCGAGTTTGCATTTGGGTCCCGTCCTGGTCTCTGACGCTGGGTCTTGTCCAGTCCCGGCCTGGTGGCTTGTGGGCCTTGGTTGCCGTATGGATTTTTTAGTACAGTGCATCCGGAACACATTCACAGCGTTTTGCTTTTTCCACGTTTTGTTTTGTTCCAGCCTTATTCCAAAATAGATTACGTTCTTTATTTCTTCCTCAAAGTTCTACACACAACACCCCATAATGAAAACGTGAAAAAAGTTTTTAAAAAATGTTGTATTTGTGCAAATATATTAAAAATAAAAAAACCTAAGAAATCGCACGTACATAAGTATTCACAGCCATCGCCACGAAGCTGAAAATTGAGCTCCGGTGCATCCTGTTTCCACTCACCATACTATAGATGTTTCTGCAGCTGAATTGGAGTCCACCTTTGGTAAAATCAGTTGATTGGACATGATTAGGAAAAGCACACACCGTCTATAAAAGGTCCCACAGATGTAAGTGCTGCTCAGGCTCATCTAGTGGTGCAACTGGAAGTCTTCGGCTCTGTGTGGTTTCTGTGATATATCAGCAACGAAGTCATTGTCTGCTTCTTTTTACTACTCCTTAACTAGTTTTAGACTACCAGTGGACTAGTTTTAGATCAAACTCAGACTTATTCTAACTTTGGTTTTGGACTACTAATGGACTGGTTTTAGATTAATTTTCACTACTTCCTGACTGGTTCTACATTGGTACTGGACTGTCCTTTCAGCACTTGATATTGATTAGATCAGTTTTGGTTACTTGCTTCAGGCTTTTGACCAGCATTGTACTGTAACCTGTATGAATAATTACAATTCCACTCATCTTGAGTCACTCCATCTAGATCATCTAGTTGGGGACCTTTTGGCCATTCTTTGGCCTGTTGTCTCTTTTCTTGATTGAAACTCTCTTGTTCTGAAATTCTCTGTCAGACTTGAAGTGACAGTGTGCAGTTGCGAGGATGAAGGTCTGTCTTCCGTCGGCGTTCAGGCTGAGTCAACATATTACGTGTTTATATTTCAAATGGAACTGAAATATTGACTTTTGCAACAGCCTGCAAAAAGCTGAAAGAGTGAAGTGATTGCTCGAAGCTTTCTGGGTTACTCATATTTACAATCTCCATTTGACCGTTTTACATAAACAAGCATCACGATGTTTGTGTCTTTCTAGAAGTCCCCCCAGGCCTCTTCCAACACTGCAGAGAACTCGAGTTTTAAAACTTGAGTCTTTTTTAAACACTTTTTGCCCAGGTTTAAAATAGGTTAAGACTAGTTCCCCTCAGGTTTTACACTAGTCTTACCCTGGTTTTAAACTAGCGTTACCGTGGGTTTAGATTAGTTTTACCCTGGATTTTAAACTGGTTAGGACCCATTTTGCCCAGGTTTTGCACTTGTTTTAAACTGGTGAAGACTTGTTTCACTCTGGTTTTACACTAGTTTTATTCAGGTTTTAGACTAGTTCTACTATTGAGGTAGACTAATTTTACTCTGGCTTTACACTAGTTATGCCCTGGTTTTACACAAGTTTCACGATAGTTTTAGGCCTGGTTTAAAACGTGTAAAAACCAGTTTCACTTTGGATTTACACCAGTCTACTTTTAGATTAGTCCGGTCCTGGTTTTAGACCTGCTTTAACTTGGCTTTAGACGTTCACACCACATCACTTACATCCTGAGGAATGTGAAGAACAGTCAAGATACCTGTGATCACAGTGGGATTTGAACATTTCAGAAGGCGGTCTCCTGTCTGACCACTGAACTCAAAACACTGAAAATCTATGAAAATAGTACAAAGACAACGTGTGAAAAGTCAGATATTTTAATTGTGGTCCAACAAGTACTTCACTCCAGAGTGTAGATGTTCTCCTGCACCGGCCTCCTCATCCGGATCTCATAGATGATGTGAGGAGGCTCCGCAGATGAGAAACTGGAAAAGAAAAACAAAACTCGCTCAGACTGAACCTGAGCCTGTTTTCACACTGCAGTTTGACAAAATTTGACATTTTAACACAATTTCCTTTTCAAACTGTTGTCTGACTTTTCAACAACAGAGGGGATGTAAAGGGGATGTAAATAATGCCGGGTTGGAGTCTTTGTTGTCAATCAAATCTACAGTGGTTCCAGGATAGTTCTCTGTGGAACTCCAGAGATGCTTTGAAGAATTGTTATATCAACCAGAGACTATGTGCGCAGTTTCAGTCACTGACTATTCAGGTAGAAAAACATATTTCAGTAGCAAACAGAGACAAACTTACCAGCCCATCTTTAAAGCTCTTCTATAAAGTCCACCTGCAGCACGGAGCAAGAGCACACATGATCAATGAATCAATCAGCAACTGTCCTGGGACCAGACACGCTGCTCCTGGAAGGCAATGAGTTGCTGTGTGTGTGTGTGTGTGTGTGTGTGTGTGTGTGTGTGTGTGTGTGTGTGTGTGTGTGTGTGTGTGTGTGTGTGTGTGTGTGTGTGTGTGTGTGTGTGTGTGTGTGTGTGTGTGTGTGTGTGAGAAAACATCAGAGGAGGTGACGTACGCTTGAAGGCCATCAGGAGGAAGACTCCAGTCAAGATGAAGAAGACGCTGAGCGACAGAGAGAGGATGGGAACGTTGATCTGAAGAGAGACTGAAGGAAGAGAGTCCTCCACCTGAGGGGGGGGGGGGGGGGGGGGGGGGGTCACGTTTAGATGGCATCGTTCTCAAAATGATGTAGTTAGCATGTTTGGTGGGTCACTAGAGGGTGGTGTTGTTTGTTTTTGATGAAATCACACATACATGGCGAGTACACATTGTTGTTAAGCAGAGACGAACAATTTCGATTGTTTTTACTGTCAACTATACAACTACCAAGTCCCAGGAGACTATGGACCACGTTGTTCCTATTGTACTTCTACTGAGCATGTGCAGAACAACTATTTAGTTTAAACTTTTACATTTTCACTTGAAGTTGTTGTCATATAAACAGGTTAAGGGCCTGTTTGTTGGTCGTTGTTTGGAGTCCAGGTGACCAGGTACAACATGTGTGTCGTACTAATGGGCAGTAATGCATTACTACACAGCATGACAACGGAGACGAGTCGTGATCAACAGGAGCGCAGGAGAGAACAAGACCTGCAGCGTTTAATGCCCGAAAATACCGACATTACTTTGACTCAGCAAAAAGAGACAAAAACATTAGCGTCCACTGTCACTCTGCCTGGAAGGAAACCTTGATCTAAGAAATTCCACCTTAAATCTGAGCAAGCAGCACAGGAAAATGAGACTCGGTGAGAAAACCCCAGACGAGCCCCGCCATCCCCCACCTTACCCCCGGACGCCCCCACCTTACCCCCAGACCCCCACAACCTTACCCCTGGACACCCCTATCTTACCCACGGACCTCCCCACTTTATCCGCGGACCCCCACAATCTTACCCCCGGACGCCCCCACCTTACCCCCGGACCTCCTCACTTTACCCCCGGACCCCCACAACCTTACCCCCGGACATCCCCACGTTACCCCCGAACCCCCCCCACCTTACCCCCGGACCCCCCTATCTTACCCCCGGACATCCTCACATTACCCCCGGACCCCCCTCCCCCCCCCACACACACACACCTTACCCCCGGACCCCCACAACCTTACCCCCGGACATCCCCATGTTACCCCCGGACCCCCCTAGCTCTTACCCCCGGACCTCCCCACTTTACCCCCGGACCCCCCCCCAACCTTACCCCCGGACCTCCCCACGATACCCCTGGACCCCCCCACTGACATGCGCGCTGCAGATCCTACATCAAATCCACCAGGTGAGCCTCTGAGGCCGTAACCCGGAAACACAGGTGCAAATACACTGAGCACATGTAAATGTTAATAATTTGGAATACAGTACAGGAGAGACTTTCACTTCAGTTGTATTTATTGCCTTCATTTATCTATTGGTATGAAGGAGTACATACACAAATACTCTTTATTTTGTGTGGGAATATGAAAACAACATATATTAACAGAAGAAATTCTTGCTTATTTCATTAAAATAAGGTGCAGAAAATAGGTTTAAATGTTCAACAATTTTCTTTGATGGAATTTGCAGAAGGAATAGAATGAGGCTGAAAGGCCTATCGCTTCACATTAAAAATAACTAAAAGTAACTGAAGTAGAGTAACTAACTACATTTGAAAATAAGTAATCAGTAAAGGAACAAGATTTCTTTCTCCGGGAAGTAATCAGTAACTAATTTCTATTTCCAAATAACTTGACCAACACTGGTTGTCGCAGTTCAGACAGCAGGACACGTCCAGCTCCAGTAAACCAGGCTCACCTTGAGGACGTGATACAACTTCCACTTTCTTCATTCTCATGCCAACCTGGATCTTTAAAACGGTTCCAGACTGACATCAGAGATCTTACAGATTGTTTTGGGATTTAGTTTCACAATCCTTGAAAAGTGCTGTTTTGAAACAGACCCTGATCAAATCTTCCATTTGTGGATAAAATTGTTGAAAAATTCTAGTTGTGGTTAAGAAATCCAGTCTTTCTCTCAGACATCTGCGGCACAGCACTGAACCGATCCCGTCGTCCAAAGACCAAAAGGACCAAGACGATGGACCATGTCGTCTGGGTCTCTGCATTCCGTACGGCTTTTGCATGCTCCTGTTTTTCAGACGTGTTGAAATAAAACTGTTGGTCTGCAACATCTCAGCTCTTCTTTTACGTCATGAGCCATCGAGACGTCTCAGGTGTTCTGGATCCAACCTACTTCCTGTTCCCAGAGGAAGAACCAAGCATATAGAAGATGATTCAGAGCCCACTGGTACAGATAAGTTGTCTGTGTCACTCTATTATGTATTTGTAATTGTTTACTTTCGAGCCTTCAAGTTTTTTGCCTCTTTGCAGTTGATTTGTATCTATTTGTCGTAGTTTTGTGACTCTTTATGGTTATTCTGTGTCTGTTTATGCTTGTTGCTTGTCTTCCTGTGGTTATTGTGTCGCTTTTGGGTGATTCAGTGTCTTTCTTTGGTTGTTTTGTGTCTTTTCAATATTGATTTGCGTCTCTATATGGTTGTTTTGTGTCTCATATACAGTACGTTTGTGTCTCTTTGTAGCCCGTGTGTCTTTGAGGCTGTGTGTGGAGGTGCGGACGGTGGCTGACGACGGCGGAGGAGGAGGTCCAGTAACTCACAGTGTCGGAGTGCTGCAGGGAGGAGTTCCTCCTCAGGATGTCCAGCTGAGACGACAGCAGGAGTTTCCAGTTCACTGCGAGGAGACACAAAGCCGGCGAGGCTCAGTCGCTGCCTCCTGGAGCTCGGTGCTGGCAGACTGTGCTCATCATCTCACCTGTGGAGGCCGGGGGCTCCGGAGCTCGCTCGGTCGCCGCTGTGACTGACGTGGTCGTTGTTGCCGCCGTTGTTGTTGTTGTTGTTGTTGTTGTTGTTGTATGAGGCGTAGTGACGTATGGCCCTATGAAGGCAAACAGTTCAACTCAATTCTGAGAATTCAAACATTTTGTATGTCTTGTTCTTTGTCTCTTGTGTGGTTGTTTGTGTGTCTTATTGTTGCCGTCTGTGCCTCAGGCTCCTCACCTTTGACTACTCTCAGGTTCATGATGATTTTCTTGTCGTTGAAGATCCCGTCCACGTCGACCCTGCAGCAGTACGGGCCGCTGTCCGTCCGCCTCACGTTCAGGATGTCCAGGTCCATCTGCCCGTCCAGCACATCACCCGTCAGCCGGTACCGCTCCTCCACCTGCCCCACACACACACACACAAACACACGCAGTCAGTGACGGTCCAATCAGAACGCAGCGACGACCTCTGCGGGTCGGCAGACCTTGGAGACGACGCCGTGCTCGTCCGTCTGTACCAGGATGTTACTGCACCAGAAGGTGCCACAGCCGCGACCCCAACACACCCGGCTCAGCCCGAAACGCTCCACAGAGTACTGACACGACAGAGAGGCCACGCCCCCCTCCATCACCTTGAAGGGCGCCACGGGGGAGGGGGGGCCAGCTGCAAACACACACACACACACACAGATGAAAGTTGCGGTAAAATATCAAAATCATCTATATTCACTTCAACAGTTTACGTGACAACAAAGAACAAATGAGAGACAGAAAAACATCATGGAGTCCAAACTAACGGCAGCTCTGTGTGTGTGTGTGTGTGTGTGTGTGTGTGTGTGTGTGTGTGTGTGTGTGTGTGTGTGTGTGTGTGTGTGTGTGTGTGTGTGTGTGTGTGTGTGTGAGTGTGTGTGTGCGTGTCTGTCTCACCTGACAGGATGAAGAGGACGGTGATGAAGGTCCAAGGCGTTTGAGACGATGCGGTGGCCATGCTGCATGTGGATGTATGTCCGTCTGTCTGTCTGTGTGTGTGTGTTTGTGTGTGTTTGTGTGTGTGGGTGGGTGTATCACTGTCCAGTTGGGTGACAACAACAGAACACTGTGGGTCTGTGACGGAAGAAGGGGGAGGGGCCGGGTACCCCGGGGTTGCGTGTGTGTGTGTGTGTGTGTGTGTGTGTGTGTGTGTGTGTGTGTGTGTGTGTGTGTGTGTGTGTGTGAGATGGAGTCTGAATATGAGCTGTGTTTCCCAGTTTTCATGAAGTGTCCATCACAGGTCCATTCATCAGGATGAACGCTCTGAGATCTCTGTGAGGATGTAACTCTGAGTTACATCCTCTGAGTAACTCAGTTACTTTGCTTTTGCTGTAAGTAAAAAGTATCTCAGTTATTAAAGTAAAATTTGGAAGTCTTTCATGCCCCATATAGTTTGAAAACGAAAACCCATTTACATGGAAACAGCAGAATCGTTAAAACAATGTAGTTTTCATGTCGGGCCACTAGTGGGAGCTGTTGGCTGTTTTTGTAATGAAAGCACACATGTGAGTGTGTAAAGAGGGCCATTATCCTCCCTCCAGTCAGTGTTTTGTTATGGGTAAAAAGTAGAAATATAAAGAAATAAGGAAACAGTAAATATTATTCTGTGAAAGTCTTTAAGTGATAAACATTTGCGGGAGTCTCTGAAATTTTAAATCTCAGAACTTTGAATATTAACTTTCGCCAACGAAAGCTGGCCGACAAGGTTTAGTTTTAGTCTATGTGTATGTATGTATGTATGTATGTATGTATGTATGTATGTATGTATGTATGTATGTATGTATGTATGTATGTATGTATGTATGTATGTATGTATTTATTTATTTATTTATTTATTTATGCATTCTTTCATTCTTTCATTCTTTCATTCTTTCATTCTTTCATTCTTTCATTCTTTCATTCATTTGCTTGTATATATGTATTTTACCAACTTTTCGCAAAAACTATTAACCCGAATTACATGAAATCTTCAGGGATGATTTGCCATCATCCATGGACTAATTGATTAGGCTTTGGGAGGTTAACGGCTAACTTTTTCTGAATAATTCCCAAAAAACTGCAAAAACAAAAGTCCCACACAAAGCGGATGAGAGAGGCACCTCATGGAGGAGATACCCGTCAGGCTAATGAGCTAATGGCTGACATGCTAGCGACGCTAGCTAGGCTCCGAAAACAAATGTGGCGTTGGTGAGTTCCCGTTCCAGTTTCTCCTGTGTTTGGTAGTTTATTTCTGTGTTTTAATGAATTATTATGTTATCAGTGTTGGAAAGCCTGTTTATCGCCACTCATCTCCTGCACTTGTGGGATGGCCGGCAGAGCTGAGGCCTCGTCATCTTTCACTATTTCCAATCATTTGTGCTTTTATAAAGATTTGGTTTCAAGATTTGTTTATTTTCTAAGCATTAAAAAAAAAAAACTGGACGTTTGGACACGAAGAGTCTGATCAGTTCATCTGGTGGAAGCAAAGAGAAAGACATTAAACTCATTTTAGGGAAAGAACAGTCGAGGAGTTTACTGAGGACAAAAAGACTTTGTCTCTGTGTGACGCAGGCGCGCACACAGAAACACACACACACACACACACACAGTTGCTGGCAGTGTGGAGACGTCGCAGTCAAACAGTGGGCGTCATTATTCTCAAAAGACATTTCACTTTTCTTCACTTTATTTACCAAAATTTTAAAGCTAGCAGACTTTGATTCAAATAAAAACACACCAAAAGCGATAAATTAAAAGCAGTTGGACATGTTGTAGAAATCACACACATTTAAGATACTCTGCCAAGTGCTAGACTACTGACACACTGCAGAACTCTGACACTTTCTGCAACTCTAAAGAGAAAACACACACAACATAGAGACAGATTTATCTCTCTTTACTAAGACACGCCACTATCTTTTCTCCTGGTATGAACACTTTTAATGGAAATGCTTAAACTTTAAATGAAATGAAGACTCACTCATTTTTAAATTAAAATAAATGATTGAGACTTTAAAGTCAAGAGGGCTTTGTGACACCCCATGAAGTTCAGATATTTGTTCCACACAAAGGTGGAAAAATTGAAAACGTTCAAGTACAATTACTTGTTATATACAGTTAATACTGTGTTACTCTGTGCTTAGTTATTGCACATTTTTGATCTTTCGTGCGTAAATAACTAGTGTAATAAGAATGAGATTTGGTGAAAAAGAAGCAACAAAAAGAAATTGATAACATTTTTGAGTTTTTATTTTTTGAGTGAGACTTTATTTTGAAAGACCTGATGACCGGCAGTTGCTGTGTCATTTTCAAGTACGGCAATAAAATCACAGCAACTTCTGAAAGTTGCTGTGATTTTATTTATTTATTTATTTTTAATGTATTAACTTATTTAGTTTTAGAAGTTTCTGTGCTATTTTGAAGTGGAAATTGTGGTGATATTATCAGGGACATCACTAAACGTGAACTGTTTTTAATACTGTTTTTGTTTTTCGTTTAAGTTTTTTATGTATTTATGTTGGACGTTGTCGTGTTATTTTGAAGGACATTTTGACCGGATGTCATGGTGACATTTTGAAAGACTTGATGACCGGAAGTCACGGCTGTTATTTTGACGGACTTTATCACCGGAAGTTGCTATTTTATTTTGAAAGACGTGACCGGAAGTGGCTATACATCCTCCGCCGATGTTGATACGGCGCGACTCGGTGCGGCACAGCACGGAAAAACTAAACCTAGTGTCACTAAAGTGACTTTAAAGTTTGTCTCACCAACACTTTGACAGGTTTAAAGCGTCAGCCTGTCGGTTTCGGAGCTAACGGCGGCTCGCCGCCGAGCAGCCAACGAGGCTAATTGGAGCTAACAGGACCAGCTGGGGGACGAAGTCGAGCTGAACCGGGTTAAATGGAGGCGGGACGAAGCGGGCGGACGAGCAGGGCGGGACAGCCGTGAAGGTGGGTCTATAGACCTGTGATGGGGTTGGTGCGGAGCGAACTGTTACGTTAGAAGTCACCTGTTCAAGTGACCAGGAGAGACTTCCTGTATCTCTCTCTCTTTATAGTCCCTGTTTCTAAAGTCCCTGTTTCTCTCTCTTTATAGTCCCTGTATCTCCTCTTTATAGTCCCTGTATCTCTCTCTCTTTATAGTCCCTGTTTCTAAAGTCCCTGTATCTCTCTCTTTATAGTCCCTGTATCTCCTCTTTATAGTCCCTGTTTCTAAAGTCCCTGTATCTCTCTCTTTATAGTCCCTGTATCTCCTCTTTATAGTCCCTGTATCTCTCTCTCTTTATAGTCCCTGTATCTCTCTCTCTTTATAGTCCCTGTTTCTAAAGTCCCTGTTTCTCTCTCTTTATAGTCCCTGTATCTCCTCTTTATAGTCCCTGTATCTCTCTCTCTTTATAGTCCCTGTTTCTAAAGTCCCTGTTTCTCTCTCTTTATAGTCCCTGTATCTCCTCTTTATAGTCCCTGTATCTCTCTCTCTTTATAGTCCCTGTTTCTAAAGTCCCTGTATCTCTCACTCTAAAGTCCCTGTTTCTCTCTCTCTCTAAAGTCCCTGTTTCTCTCTAAAGTCCCTGTTTCTCTCTCACTCTAAAGTCCCTGTATCTCTCTAAAGTCCCTGTATCTCTCTCTTTAAAGCCCCTGTATCTCTCACTCTAAAGTCCCTGTTTCTCTCTCACTCTAAAGTCCCTGTTTCTCTCTCTCTCTAAAGTCCCTGTAGCTCTCTAAAGTCCCTGTAGCTCTCTAAAGTCCCAGTTTCTCTCTCTAAAGTCCCTGTTTCTCTCTCTCTAAAGTCCCTGTTTCTAAAGTCCCTGTTTCTCTCTCTCTAAAGTCCCTGTTTCTAAAGTCCCTGTATCTCTCTAAAGTCCCTGTTTCTCTCTCTCTAAAGTCCCTGTTTCTCTCTAAAGTCCCTGTATCTCTCACTCTAAAGTCCCTGTATCTCTCTAAAGTCCCTGTTTCTCTCACTCTAAAGTCCCTGTATCTCTCTAAAGTCCCTGTATCTCTCTCTTTAAAGCCCCTGTATCTCTCACTCTAAAGTCCCTGTATCTCTCTAAAGTCCCTGTTTCTCTCTCTAAAGTCCCTGTATCTCTCTAAAGTCCCTGTTTCTCTCTCTAAAGTCCCTGTTTCTAAAGTCCCTGTATCTCTCTAAAGTCCCTGTTTCTCTGGCTTTAAAGTCCCTGTATCTCTTTAAAGTCCCTGTATCTCTCTAAAGTCCCTGTTTCTCTGGCTTTAAAGTCCCTGTATCTCTCTAAAGTCCCTGTTTCTCTGGCTTTAAAGTCCCTGTATCTCTTTAAAGTCCCTGTATCTCTCCTCTATCACCTCCAGAGAGAAACACTTGTTAAAACCAAGAGGCAAGATAACATGAAACTAAACTGTAAAAAAAAGAATAAAACCAAGAGCTTATCAAACATCCAAGTTAAAAGTTACATAAAATAATGAAAAGATGAGTGATCAAAATATTGACTTTCAATGAGTAAAATAAAGTTGTTGAGCTTTCTGCTGCCCTCAAATCCTCACAGGAATATTCTGAGAGATTTAATCTGAACCACAGAACAAGGTTCTGAGGTTCAAAGAAATCTTTAAAAAAAAAAACCACAATGTTTCAGTGTGTGTGTCTGTAGAGAGTCTGCTGTTTGGAATATTACATGATGATGATGATGATGAGGGTCATGTCGCTGCAGGATGCTCCAGGGCCCCTCGGGGCCCCTCGACCGGCCGCTGGTCCGGCTGCCCTTCACCAGCTTCCTTGTGGCGACGGTGCTGCTGCCTCTGACCGGCCTCCTCGCCTGCCTCTTCATCTCCCTCCTCTACCACTTCCAAGACTCCACCTACACACACTGCCAGGTACCAGGGCCTTCCTCCTTCTCCTCTCCCTCCTCCTCCTTCCTGCTCCTCCTCCTCTTCCTCCTTTTTTTTCTATATTTGTGTTTTATTGCTTTGCTCTCGTGTTTTTTATTAGATAACACTTGACCTCTGTTGTGTTTTATCACTGTTATGTCTGCCTTGATTTTTTAAAAACTTTTTTTACTCCTAAATCATTATATTCTAACTTGTATAGTTTAGCGTGCGTAATTTCAATTATTATTATTTTTTTAACTGTTGTGTAGAATTGACAAATAAAGCAACTTTGAACTTTTAACCCGAAGCTTTAAAGTTGAAAGTCTCCATGTTTCAGTCCTGTTATTTCTCTATTTAACGGGTTTGAAAATCATTTCGTCTGTAAAATCTTTGGGTTGAAGGTTTTCAAACTGTGTCTGAGTCTGAATCAGTCTCCCCCTTGTGCTGTTTTTAATCCCTTTGCTTTCACGTATTCCATAATCTTCATCGCTTAAGATTAGGGATGGGGCCGATCCGATCCAGTATCGGGTTCCCATACCAACGTAATTCATGGAACGGAAATTTCCAAACCAACCTGCGGCGATTTCTGATCCATGAAGCCTCGTTTGTGCTTAAGGGAATTCCCTGCTGCTGCTCTGCTCGCTGGCGGCAAACTGTGGACTGGATTTCCTGAAGGGAGGCGGGTCTCAATGAGACGTAGAGTAATGAGTCCGGAAATCCATTCCACAGTTTGCGGCCAGCGAGCAGACGAGTGTAGCAGCACTGTGCTATCCTACTGTTCATGACAACATGTTGCCGTTTGGACGGATTTTACACTGAAAACACCACAAAGCAACGCAGCGACGTGGATGTTAGCAAAGCAGTTGTACAGCGAGGCGGTCGCTTTGTCAACAGACGTCACCGTTTTAAAACTCCGGCTCGCCGAGGAGAACGGCGCTGACCGCTGCTTCAAAACAATGAACAGCAGCTCGTCCGCTGGAGCAGTCGATTCACACCTCTGTGAAGCTGCGTCCTCCTCCACGCTAAACTCCCTGAAAATAATCCCAATCATTCGTGTTGTTCGAGCTGGAAACATTCTGTTTGTGCTGCGTTGCTAAATCATTTCCTCAGGGATTAATAAAGTGATACTGAGGCTTTAAAGATAGAACTAGTTTATTATGAGATGATGACGTCACACAGACCCCCACATTGTCCACATGGAACAGAAATAGTTTGTACTGCTTCATTTTCTGACCTTACACTAACCTCAAGTTGTCTTTTGAGAGAATACATGTATACATTAGTACAATTCATACTTTACTGTAGAGAGGAGTTTATTACAGCCTCATATAAAGTCAACAATAATGATAATAATAATAATATTAAAGCAAACAGAGCTCTGGTATCGGTATCAACAGATCTGCAAATTCAGGTATCGTGATTTGAAGTGAAAAAATGTGGACCGATGCATTAAGACTCTTCGTCACTTTGCTTCAGTGTATTTGTGAGTCAAGCACTGTGAGTTGTCCTGAGTCTGATGCTGCTCTGGAATAAACTTGCCTCGTCTAATCAATTGAAGTTGCTTCTTATTGGTCTTCGTCGGTCTGTTTTGTTTTTCAGGTCACAAACTTGCTGCCATCCATCAGCGCCGCCATCAGCCGTGTGCCGGAGCGTTACATCTGGCGTGGCTGTATCGGCCTGCACTCGGCGCCACGTTACCTGGTGACCGCCACCTACTTCAGCTTCTATCGCAGCCGCTTCTCCGGGCGGCTGCCAGAGCAGCTGCTGAGCGCCGCCGCGCTCGTCTGCAGCCTCGCCGAGAACACCGGGCTGCTGCTGCTCACCTACGTGTCGTCCACCGAGACCTACAGTGAGTAGTGTGTGACGTCACGTCTGTACCCGCCACGCCGTGATGTCACGTCTGTCCCTGCAGGTCTGCACAAAAACGGCTTCATCGTGTTCGTGTTGAGCTCAGTGCTGCACATGCTGATCACATGCAGACTGTGGTACGTGATCAAGAGACACTACGTCAACCCAGAGGTAACACACACACACACACACACACACACACACACACACACACACACAGATGGTGAGATAGTGTGTGTGTGTGTGTTAGGAGCTGAAGTCGTACCGTTGGAAGCTGCGTATCTTCCTGTTTAACATCAGCTGCTGCCTCCTCGCCTGCTACTTCTTCAGACGCCACAACACGTACTGCGAGCCAGGAGGTGAGTAAAAGTACTCCATTACTCTGCAGTTACTCCGCCTCACTGTATACTACCTTCTGTAGTGATTTTAAACACATTCCTACATGAATTTGTCAGTGAAATCCAAAAGCATCCAGATCATAGTGAACTAAGAAACAAAGTTTTAAAAACTTTTTTTTTTTTTTTTTTTTTTTAAATCTTAGATTTTTAAACTTGGTGTTTTTGGTTGAACAGATCTTTCACTTATTTCTAGATCAGGGGCGGGCAAACTGCGGCCCGCAGACCACGTCTGGCCTGTTGGTCTGTTTAATGCGGCCCGCTGAACGTCGCTCCAAATCAAATCAAATCAAATCATTAATGACTGCGTTCATTGGACCTTGTACTGTAATGCCCGGCGCTCCACCAGAGTCTCCGCCTCCACCAGGTCGGCGGAAACGCTCGCAGGTGGAGAACAGAATGCAAACAAACATGAGGGAGGTGAGCCAAGATAAAGCTCACGTTTTCCTCACTATTCGGCCTGTGGTGAATAAAATGGACGAGGTACGACTCCACATCGCTCACTGCAGGACAGAAACTGATATTTGTCATATTTACAGATAAAGAGATGTTTATACTGTACAATGAAAAGCTTACTTTGCTTTTAGCAATCTATACTTAACTGAAATATATATAAAAAAAAAAAGGAAGGAACAGGGTATGTGTTTTTTTTATAGCACTCTATTAATTCCCTAAAGGAGAAATTCCTTCCTGAATTAACCCTTCGGTAGCAGCCACACGGTAGCAGCCACACGGTAGCAGCCACACGGAGCAGCCACACAGAGCAGCCACACGGTAGCAGCCACACGGAGCAGCGCTCGGGGGCGAGGGTCTTGCTCAGAGACCCGCGGTACATGTTTTTGGGAATGTAATATTTTATATGTACAAATGAATCGCTACTAAATAGTTTACAAATAAAATAGAATAGATTCAGTCTATAGCTAAAGTTACTGCTTGTTATCATGAAGTCTATTGTGATCGAATAAATCTGTATTTGTCACTTTGAATAATATCCATCCATAATCACGATTATACTTTATATTCTACCTCATTATAAAAACATATATTTATTAATCCATCCATCTTCTTTCCCGCTTATCCAATTGGGTGGCGGGGTGCTGGAGCCGATCTCAGTTTACTGTGCAACAAATACTTAATCTTAATATCATAGTGTTAACATGTTTAAATGAATTGACTATTAAATAAGTAGAAGCTAATATATATATATATATAATATAGTGAAGGAGGGGTAGAATTTAATAAGTTGTACTCCTTCTCACTCCTTCTCGGTCAAGCAACCGGATGCTTTTCTTACTTATTGGTACTTATTGAGTTTCATTGGTGAAATAACGTTGGTTGATTGATGTGCACTGTTGATTCTTAAATCAAAATGAAATTAAAACGAATCCCCCCACAGGTCCTACATGAGTGATGAACATGTGTGCATCTGGAGCCGACTGGGCTCGTCTGTCACATTTTAAAAGTCGGTGTGGAACCTGAACCAAAACGTTTGCCCACCCTTGTTTCTACATGATCTGTCCAGATTGTTCACTATTATTCTTTTTATTCTGATCTCTACATGTTTGTTCACTGATTTGCACGGTTCTTTTTTCTCTTTTTCCACTGATTTCTGCTGTTTTTTGAGTTTTAAAACAGATTCGTGATCAGGTTGTTTGGTTTTAGCCACAGACTTCAGGACTGTTTCTTTTCTGTTGAAGGTGCTGTCCTTTTTATTTATTTGTTTTATAAATGAGTGATTTGTAGAAGTGGTCTCTCCTGCAGTGTACACCCTGTTTGCCTTGTTCGAGTACCTGGTGGTCTTCTCCAACATGGCCTTCCACTTGACGGCTTTGTTCGACTTCGGCAGTAAAGCGGTTATGTTGGGGACGCCGCCGGAGGACAAACGATACTGAGGACCGGCTCTCTCCAGAAACATCCCATATTCTATTTAATTAATAAATGTTGACGGCGGAGCAGCTCTCGTCTCTTCTTTCTTTCGGGTCGGTCTGATGTGATAAACTACTTTTCCCATTGAGATGTACTCAGATTACTGATGTGTAGAATCTGTTGTAGATTAACTGGGAGGTTTATTTCTCGCCAGGTTAACCGAGACAAGGAGGAAGTGATTTGACTTTTATAGCTGATTGAAGTTACGGGGACGTTATGAATGGATTTTAATGAAATGTGCCGAGTGGATTATCGGGAGAACATTCTGAATCAAACATCCACAAGTAACTTTGCGTGATCCGTGTGTTTGTCACTTCTTTTTTTTTTAAAATTTCCAGCAGAGATGCACCAATGCCTACCAATATCACACCCGATACTACACAGAGTACTCATACCCTGAAAACGATCCCCCGATACAACCCGGTGAGTATTCCGCGGCGAGGCGCGTCAGCCACGTCCTCCACAAGAGCACATGCGACGGCGGCGGCTTGGAGATTCTTTAACGTTGATGAGAATGACAAAAGTAAAACCGACTGTAAATTATGTTGTGACAAAATATCAAGAGGAGCAAGGCGGTTGGTACGACACCAGCAACTAAATCACCAGAGACATTTGGCCCAGCAGAGTAATGCTGCTCGGTAGTTTTAACTGCTCAGTGGATCAGGAGGATTCTACTCCGAGCTGCGCTACATGCTACGACACCAGGGATGCGACATGATTAAAGTGTGACCGACACTGGTTCTCCAGCCTGCATAGCGCAGTGTGTAGCTCGGCGCTGCGCTATGCAGACTGAAGCGTCTACACACACCGTTTGAGGCAGGCCTGGCCTTCGTGCATCGTTTGGAGTGTGAATTAGGCTTTATGGCATTTCAAAGTACACATCCTCTGTATCGGCAAGTAGCTACGAGTTACTACTGGAACTCGTCCTTTAAAAAAAGTGGTATCGGTGCATCAATACTGTTTTCTGACATGATTTGTCGACAGAATCAAACTGGAACACGCTCGCCACGTCGTTCGGTCGTTTTATTATCCGGGAGCACAGCAGTCCTCTTCATGGTTTGAGGAAGTTGTGCATCTGCAGCTCATTGATTTATAAACTCATTTGCCTGAGAGGCACTCGGCCGATCGCCGCCTCACGAGGAAGTCACAAAGAGGAAGTCCGCTTTAAATAATGCGACACGTATGACTTTGTTTCTCTGCTCGGGGGCTGCGGGTGGAGCCCAAAGCCAGAGCCGAAGGACACCAAACGTCTTACGTTTCCAGTTAAGACCCGGGACAGAGATTATCTCGGGACAGGAAATGGCAGACTGCTAGAAGCAGATTTTAAAGGAATTTAATTTCACATTTAAATAAAAGGACGGGAAATAAAATACAATCGCGTTTTAATCAGATGTCTGTTAGTCAAGCTCACAAACACCAGCTGAAGTACATCCAATATTAAATCACCTCTAAGCGCTTCTTTTTAGATTCGATGCTTCTTACTTGTAGCCACAGAAGACATTTTAATTATTGAGATAAAGCATAAACTTAAGTGGAGGTAAACATGAATGAATCTGAAATGTCGAGACAAATATGTGCAAGAAACATTTTTGGAATAAGGGCTGAAAGATCGAGGACATTGTCAAAATATTGGGACTAAAGATGGAAAATAAAGAAGAAACCAAAAGAATGATGACGAGTTGAAATGGAAGATAATTTAAGGCCTCCGAAGAAATTTAAAAATAAATTCAGAAGACTGAAATCATGACCGGTAAGAAGCGTCAACACTTTAAAAATAGAAAGGAGAAGTCAGAGGGTGAAACACCAACAGTTGACGCTCAAAGATAAAACATGTATAGCAGGGGTGTGAAACATCAGGACCGCGGGCCAAAACGTGGGTTGGATCAGGGTTCAGGTCCACAGTCGAACCGTTGGCAGGTGGGAAGCTGAACGAAAACACCTCCACCCTGATCCAATCCGCTACGTCAAATCTAAAGAGAACGGTCGAATTAAAGGAAAAATCTCGTCCCAAACAAAATCCGCCATCTTCTGCTCAGTCCCTCCGAGCCCGCCGGCTGCGCTCGGGGTTTCCTACAACAGGACGCAGGGCTTCCTGGTGGTGGCGGCGGGCTGCGGGTTGAGGAAGGCCCTCACGGCATCGATGAACACGTCTTTGATGCCGTCCTGGTTGAGAGCCGAGCACTCCAGGTAGCGGATGGCGTGGATCTGACGGGCGAGGGCGGCGCCCTGCTGGTGGGTGACGGGCGCCTGGTTCTGCTCCTTCAGCTTCCTCTGGGTCTCTGCGTCGCTCCGGAGGTCACTCTTCGTGCCCACCAGGAGGATGGGAACGCCGGGACAGTGGTGGGACACCTGGAGGAGGCGACAACTGCTCAGTTAACAAGACAATCAAAAAAATCGAAACCCTCAGAAGACCCGCCCGCAACGACCCCTGACCTCTGGATGCCACTTATGTTTGATGTTCTCGTAGGAGGCGGGGCTTGAGATGGAGAAGCAGATGACAAAGACGTTGGTCTGCGGGTAGGACAGCGTCCTCAGCCGGTCGTACTCCTCCTGACCGGCCGTGTCCCACAGGTTCAGGCTGATGATCCTGTTGTCCACCGTCACCTGAACACAGCACAGGTCAGACGCTCAGAGACACCGCAGGTACCCGCTGCAGGTACCCGCTGCAGGTACCCGCTGCAGGTACCCCGCTGCAGGTACCCCACTGCAGGTACCCCACTGCAGGTACCCCGCTGCAGGTACCCCACTGCAGGTACCCGCTGCAGGTACCCGCTGCAGGTACCCCGCTGCAGGTACCCCGCTGCAGGTACCCCACTGCAGGTACCCGCTGCAGGTACCCGCTGCTCCCTGAACACGTCGCTCGGCTGTAGAAAAGCCTGAGACGCAGACTCAACATGACAATGTCCTAATGGTACCTGAATGCCTCGTGTACAGTGACGGTCCGTTATTTTTCACATTCAAATCGTCCCTCAATGTTTCACATGCAACAGTTTTCTACATGCATATGTAGTACATATATATATGTAACTGGCTTATGGCAGCCAAGCGTTCATAGCCACGTAACTTTTTGATTCTTCGATGTCGGCTCTTCCCATCATTGTGAAGCAGAATTTTATATATATATATATATATATTTATTACTATAATTGATGGATTTTCAGTAGGTCTGATGACATATGCATCAGAGGATGGTTGAGGACCTATTAGAGGACAGGTGAGGTCGTACCTGGCTGCTGTAGTTGTCGAACACGGTGGGGATGTACTCTTTGGGAAACGCCCCGGTGGTGTAAGAGATGAGGAGGCAGGTCTTCCCCACGGCGCCGTCGCCAACGACCACACACTTGATGGTCTGCATGCTGACCTCTGACCTCCGACCTCTGAGCCCCTGGGTGGCCTGCGCAGCTCGCCGGTGCGAGGGTTATCTTCAGGGGATCCGATCGGCTTGCTGGTCGTGGTGTCGGAGAGACTTCAGGCTCAACACAGTTTGTTCAGATCGACGCGCCGTCCCATCGTCTGACTGCGGGGGAGGGGGGGAGTTTGTGTTTATGGAAATGATCTCTCCAAAGGGAAACGGTCCCTAAACAAAACAGATGTTATCTCACACTCATACACAGTAAAGGCAGGATGAGCAGGGGAATCTGAGGCTGACAGTGGAAGATTTTAATGTTTAAAGCTGGAGTCTTTATCGGAGGCTAATAACCTCCCAAGGCCAGAGCTCCTGGTGGACATGAGGCCAACACATCCTGCAGCTGGATCGAGACACACTAGAGGTCTTCACTGGAGGGTTTGAACTCCCAGAAAGAATCAACTCTTTACATTACATTGGTTTCAAGTGAAAACGCTAAACCTGTCAGAGCTCTGCTCAGAGCAGCAGCTGAAAACACAACTTTTTGAGAAAGGCACCCAAAGTGGAACTTTTAGAAAGCGATTAAGCTCCGTCGCCGAGTCGACGGGGGAAAACGACACTTTCTGGAAACGCTTGGGCTCGGTCCCCGAATAGACGGGGAGAGCTCTGCTACTGTGCAGCCACGCCTCGGCCGTAGGAAGTAGTTATTCTGCTCATGTACTAATAGATGGACAATCGGAACAATGATTCCTCCAGAGCAGGGGTGTCAAACTCAGATCCTCGTGGGCCGCAGCCCTGCACGTTTTCAATGTCTCCCTCCCCTGAATGTCCTGATGGTTCATCACCACATTCAGCACAAAGCCAGATAACGAGCTGCTCATTGCAATCAGCTGTGTTGGAGCTGGGAGACATGCAAAACGTGCAGGGCTGCGGCCCACGAGGATCTGAGTTTGACACCCCCTGCTCCAGAGTGTCGAGACTCCCAGTCAACGTCCTCCTGGGTTATAGTTGACCGTCGCTGTAATAACAATCCAACTTGGTCGTCTGTCCACTTGAATGTCTGCGTTAATGTTTAGAGCCTGTTGTTCTCTGCTGCTGGTTTCATTACACAAACAAACAAACACCAGCTCCTGGACTGGCATGAAAACGGACAATGCAAAAAACGATGATTTTCACTTGAAACATGGTGTAAACAGACACCCCCCCCCCCCCCCCACCCCCAGCCCATGCTCAGCGGTCATAATCTGGTTTAAGAAGCAGCGCCCCTGGTGGTCAGGAGTGGAAAGTCTCAGCTCTCAAAGCTTATCAGTTATCAAAGGAGGCGATGAACTACTGTAAAAAGAAGCATCGGGCCTGTAGAGGGCGCCACCTCCACCAGTGCATGATCTCATGAGCATTTGTTTTCAAGGTTTTCTGTTCACACTTGTTGGGATGCCCTTGAACTGAATGCAGTGAGACTCTAAATGAGGATCGTTGGTTTAACAGTGAATCCGTCTTTGGTCTCTGCTGTTTGTTTGTCAGAGTTTCTTGCTGTGAAAACAGTCTGAAAACTCTGCGAGAACAAGGACGGTCCCAGTTCTGCTTCGTATGCGGAGTCAAAAACAGACGGTCAGTCTCCAGATGTGTGTAAGAAGAGAGACAGCGGCTCGGCCCAGTCCCCCGGGGACGCCCGCCCTCCCTCCGTCAACCCCGTCCCTCTCTGGGCGGAGGTCGGCTGATCTCACTGCTGCTGGACGCGTTCACCTCTGATCTCCGTCTTCCTGCCCATTCTTCAGACTGTTTACACTCAGCCGAGAGCCGGGACCTCTGACCTCCCAGTTACCCAAGGTTTCTCTCACATCTTCAAGATTACTCACAACGACAGCGAAATAAAAACCAAACCCATCAGATCGCAGACGCTGAATCTGCACACGGGCCGCTCCCACAGTCACACGAAGCTAAAAACAAAACCTGCTTCTCCAGAACCCGAGAGGGTTCTTATATCAGTCCCACAGATAACGGACGGCCACGTTCAGCCGCAGTGAAACAAAGCCGCTCCGTGCCGATGTTCACAAACAAACAGTAAACAAATGTTCCTGTTGGATTGTTAAAGAAAAAGTTTCACTGCAAAATTTTTCTAAAGTTTCTATGTTTAATGTTTAAACAAGGTTTTTAATGTAAATAAGAAAGATGTATTTTACACATAAAAATAGAAGTTCACCACAAAATATATATTTTTTATATAATAAATAGTTTAGCTTCTTGTCAATTTAAAATTAATAAAATATCTACATAAAATAGTGAAGATCCAATATTCATGTACGTTTTCAGGTGAAAATAATAATTCTGTCGTCTACCTGGTATCAAACAGTTTCATCAAATATTTAATGTGGACATTATTCCTTCAAGTTTAATTTACTTGTGTTATTTTGTTATTATCATATAAAATTGTATTTAACTAGACAGATTCAGGCGCCGTTTACTCATGAATGTTTTCCAGTAAAAACGTAAAACCTTCACTGAGTCTTGGATGTTGGTTTACATGACAACGCTGTTCGGAGTCACTGAAAACGGAGCTTTTTGAAAACTGCTCCCAAGGTGGAACTTTTTTTTTGCAGAGACGTGCATCTTCCCCCGTTTCCATGGAGATGGCATTTTCAGTCACTCCGAGCACGGTTGTGGTATAAACAGAGACTGAAGTCAATAAAGTTTGATACAATTTCATGGGATAGTAACAAAATAATACAATTATTTAAAATCAGACATTATTTATATTTATTGTGGTTTTAATTTAAAGGCACTTTGTAACTTTGTATAGAAAAGTGCTATACAAATAGTTATTATTATTTAAGATAATAAAGTCCACATAATATATTTAATGAAACTGCCATGTTTGACATATACTTTAAAAAAAAATCATCATTTTCATGGCAAAAAGAAATAAAAATTGGTTTTCAAACAAAAGACAAAAAAATAATATTCCCAAATAAGATATTTTAAATAAAAAGATATTTTCAACGCCGAATTCTTCTGTTTTAAGTATAACAAAGCATTTTTTCGAGAAAAACCCAGAAAGATACTTCATTATTTGCGTTTCAAAGTTACAAAAACTACAAATTCCAACACGTTTGTTTCTACATTTCACGTAAGAGTAGTAACATTAACTTTAAAAATTAAAATACTAGATCTCTACATTAAATACGGAAGATTTTTTAAATAATTTTATAGGAATTCTACAGAAAGTCATGTTGCATTTAATGTAAAGAAATTTTTTTATCAAAATCTCTGATGTAATTGAAAGTTTCTTGTTTCCGTGTGTAAATGTTTTGAAAAAATTGTACTTTGAATTTCTACCGATGATTTTACAGAAATGTCATTTCAAACATTTTTCAAGGGCGGAGCTTAAAGTGAGGAGTTTGTTCTGTTGGGCTGGTGTCCGATTCCGGACAGGTTTCATACCGACTTACGTCAAAGAAACAAATGGTGGCATTACATTCACGTAACAATGTTACGGAAATAAACAAGCGAGTTTTCACGTGCGTTTTTCTGGATTCTCTGACGTTCTCTCGGCAAACGGCTGCCGGAGTGCAGAGAGGACGGTGAGATGTTTCCAACACAGAGAACAGTAACGGTCCGCCGCAGAGTCTGAAACGGTTTGAGTGTCGTAACGTTGTGGATTTGTAATACGTATGCAGTTTAAAAAAAAAAAAAAAAGGGAAGCGCTGAGTGGAAACACGTCATCATGGTTTCGTGTTGAAATGATTCCTCAGAGGAGCACTGAAAGAGTTTGTTCGTTTGATCGTTTTACAATAGAAATAGAAACTTGAACTGGATGTTGAGAGATTTTCATCAATGTTTGTAAAAAATGACACACAAAACGAATCTAAAAAAGTACCCCATAGGAATGAACAAGGAAACGTCACAAAGAGCCTAAGACCTCAGAAAGGTTCTCTATCTAGCCGTCTCCCATGATTCAGTGCTGCTTTATGCTCATTTAAACTGTAGAAACTGCTGAAGCTGAAGCCGCGTTTACGCCGCCACAGTTTCTGACTTTCGTAGCGTTTTCATGTCCGGTTACGCGACAACGCTGCTCGGAGCCACTGAACAACACAACTTTTTCAAAACGACTCCCAGGGTGGAACTTTTTTGACGAAGATATGACTTCTTCTACCGTGTAAACTGGGGAAAGTGTAACTTTCTGAAAAGTCTCAGGCTCCGTTCCTGTGTGGACGGCTGAAATCCTGCTACCGCACGCGCACACGCAGTCGATAGATCTTCTGCACATGTGCAAGTAGACGGACAATAATAACAATGGTGTCCAGACCAATGTTTGTACTTGAAAATGTTAATGTTTACAGTGTATTAGTCTCTGTGCCCGTGTACATATCTGTGGTTTTATTACATAAACCACAGCACCCACTAGTGGCCCTACATGAAAACTACATCGTTTTCAGAACATTGTCGTGTAAACACGAAACTTTTCGGCCAAGATGACGCGGTCTCACTTGAAATGTTGCGTAACCAAGGCCGAAGTGTTTGTATGTGAGCTTCTTTTATGGTAAAATGTTGAACTGTATTTGAGTTATGTTGGATTTATGCTTGCTAAAGCAAAAAACCCAGAATTAGCATGGGTGCTAAGGCTTAACAACCTGTCCTTAACTTATTAAATACTTCCTGTATGATACTCAAAGGTGCAAAATCATATCAGTGACTCACTGAGACATAAACACCTATACAACTATATTTCACCTGTTGGGCGAACACGGCAGAGGGTCGGGCTGAATGAAGGAAACAGAGGAACGCACCGGGAACGAGTCCAAAAGCTGAAGAAAAAAAAACCCTGAAACTTTTTTAGTGATGAGACCAGAAATCCGCCGTCTGCTGTGTTTAAGGAACTGACAGAAAAGCCGGGTTTCGTCTTGTCAGCGCTCATCTCTTTCTGGTGTTTTATGCTAATTTTGTTGCTTTGCTTTTCGTTCTTTTACCCCGCAGGAACAGGAACCGAGTTTTCTCACGGCTGGTGCACCAACGGGGGAAATGATGGAAATACCGTGAACTGTGGCTTCTCTTTCAAAATGTCCATCAAAGCAGACGTTCTGAATGAAAACTGCAACAAGTAAAGCAGAAAACCGTCTCATTGACCCAGAGCTAGAAAACCAGAAATACTGGACCAAACCAGGACTAAACCCCCAAAATACTGGACCAAACCAGGACTAAACCCCCAAAACACTGGACCAAACCAGGACTAGAACCCTAAAAATACTGGACCAAACTAGGACTAGAACCCTAGAAATACTGGACCAAACCAGGACAAGAACCCTAAAAATACTGGACCAAACCAGGACTAGAACCTTAGAAATACTGGACCAAACCAGGACTAAACCCCCAAAATACTGGACCAAACCAGGATGAGAACCCCAGAAATACTGGACCAAACCAGGACAAGAACCCTAAAAACACTGGACTAAACCAGGACTAAAATACATGGAGTTAGACATTGTTTGAGCCTGGTCTTAGATCTGGGTTGACCTGACCATAAAACTTGGTTTTGATGGGATTGCAGACTTGTTTGGTCCTAGTAATGGACCTGGTTTTAGAACTGTTTTTATCGCCCGGGTCTGATCGTAGAACTAGTTTTGGACTGATCTTGGACGAGGTTTCACCTGGTCTTAGACCTGCTTCAGGCGTGGATTCAGATGGTGTTCAAACTGGTCCTACACCTGGTTTCAGACCTGGTTTTGACCTGGTCTCAGGTCTGGTTTTGGACTTGAGGCATCAGATGCTGGAGTTTGTTTCTTTCAGTGGTTCGTGTGTTACAGAGAGACACGTTTCAGTCTCACACTGAGAGTGAAAGGGACAGCAAGAACACACACAGGGAGTGGTCACACTCCATCTCTAGTTTCCTGCAACAGAAACGAACAAACAGGTACACACACACACACACACACACACACACACACACACACACACACACACACAGATAGACAGATACATTCAAACACACACAAATGGAGCTGATAGTTGTCAACTAATGGAAATAAGAGCCAATCAATACATGTTTACACACAAGGGGAAAATGTACACACACACACACACACACACACACACACACACACACACACACACACACACACACACACACACACACACACACACACACACACACACACACACACACACACACACACCGGGCGCTGCGCACAGACTCACCGGTCATCCGCTCTCCTCTTTCCAGGCGCACGGCTCCGCTCCTTCCCGGGTCTGAGTGCCTGTGTGTGTGTGTGTGTGTGCGAGTTTTGTGGGCGTGTGTGTGTGGGTCAGTGAAGGGGCGTCGGATCTCTATCTCGGTGTGCAGCGGGTGGGCGGAGCTAACGAAGAGGAAGAAGTCCGAGAGGAGCTCGAGGGGAAGTGGTGGAGCAAGTTAGAGGAAGTTTATTGCGCGCGTGCGTGTGTGTGTGTGTGTGTGTGTGTGTGTGTGAGAGAGAGAGAGAGAGAGAGAGAGAGACTTTACAGTAACATGCCCCGCCCATGTTGCTCAGGTAACCAGTTCAACCCTCTTTATATTCTGTCATGAAGTTAAACAGATTTGAACGGTTTCAGTCTCAGGCTGGTTTTAGACAGTTTTAGATTGAAAATAAACGAAGGCCCTTTCCACACGAGAACGCCATTTCCTGTGACCTCATCATTTTTGACCGATCGTCTACACGGCGCGGAGTTTCAGGCTCCTGAAAAGTGTTTTTTTTAAAAAAGAACAAACGAGTTCCAAAGTGGAGAAATTTGAAAGCGCTGCCTCGGCGTTGACGTGTAGAAGGACAAAGAGGATGTCCTCATGTCTTTTCTGGTTTTGGTGTATTTCTGAGATACAGCACCCCCTATAGGCCTGGCATGAAACTGCATGGTTTTGAGTTATTTTTATGGTGCCGGATGGGGGGAGAAAAAGATTGTTTGGACTCGTGTCGACTGATTTAGAGAACAAACTTGATTTTGCTCCAGAACCAGGCTGGGAGGTGGAGACTTTCTGCAGAACCTGACAAGACCTTCTGTTGCTAGGCCAGGCCAGGCCAGGCCAGGCCAGGCCAGGCCAGGCCAGGCCAGGCCAGGCCAGGCAAATTTATTTATAGAGCACCATTCAAACACAGGGCAATTACCAGTGCTTTACAAAGAAATTAAAGAAATGCAGAAAAGGTTTAAAAAAAATATATATATATATATATATATATATCGATAAAAGAAATACATTAAAGCTTTGAAAAAAGGAAGGAAAAACATTAAAACAAATATTGAAGCTTTACTATTTGCATACCAGAGAACTATCAGGAGATGATAGGGAATGAAGGAAAGGAGAGGACAGAGAGCAACAAGAAATACATGCATTGTCATAACTAAGTTGGTAGGGATTGTGGGGAGGGATACAAACACTGGTTTAGGTCGTTGTGGGGGGGATACAGACCCTGGTTTAGGTCGTTGTGGGGAGGGATACAGACCCTGGTTTAGGTCGTTGTGGGGTGGGATACAGACCCTGGTTTAGGTCGTTGTGGGGTGGGATACAGACCCTGGTTTAGGTCGTTGTGGTGGGGGGGGGGTACATACCCTGGTTTAGGTCGTTGTGGGAAGGGATACAGACCCTGGTTTAGGTCGTTGTGATGGGGGGGGGGGGGGGGGGGGGGGGATACAGACCCTGGACTGGGTTCACATTGATCAATCAGGACTCGTTTTAACAGATTTACCAGGTTTGCATTAGATTCGATTTTGAGTAGTTTGTGATTCATCTCAACAGGAACCCGGGTCGTCTCTCTGGCCTCAGGTCTTCTATATGACCATCAGGCCAAAGACACCAGCCCGTGTCATTTTTCTTTTTACATCAACCGCCTGGTTTACACCCTGTTAGTTTGCTCTGGAGTTACCATGGTAACCGGAGACAGCAGCTGATTGGCTGGTTGGACATCCTTTTCGGTCGTGGGTCACTGAGGTTTTCGGGTTTCTCCCGATCTTCAATAATCGCACCACAGTGACTGTGTTTCCTGTTCATGGGGTCACCGCCCTCTTCAAACACCTTCCTGTTTCTGGACGGTGCGCCGCACTTCCTCCCTGCTGTCGCACGGCGGCGCTGCCGCACCACCGCAGCGGAGTCACGCTGCCTTCAGGTGCCGTGGGAAAACAAAAAGGGGAAGGGGTTCACAATCGTGTGTGTGTGTGTGTGTGTGTGTGTGTGTGTGTGTGTGTGTGTGTGTGTGTGTGTCTGTGTGTGTGTGTGTGTGTGTGTGAGAGATAAAGTTGTGTCATGTTGATTTTCGACACCATTTTTCATTTAATTTGTGATAAATCCGTCTTTGATAAATTCCTATATGTTGTTTGTGGTTATTTGGTTCTATATCGTCGTCCACTCTGTGTGGTTTGTGTATTTCTCTGTTTTTGTGGTTTTATGTGGTCGAATTCAATTCAGAATATCGAGCTATAAATCATTTTTTGGTTCGTTTGCCTGGTTTTAAATGGACTTGCAGGAATATTAAACTGATTTAAATGAATCCAGTCAATCTTATTTCTATGGCACCAAATGAAACAGTCATTTTAAGGCATTTTTACAAAAAAAACCCCAAAAAACTACTAACAATATTAATAAAATGGGACTTAAATCACTTTCTGGTTTTTTTTGTTTCTTTGATAAGGTTGCATACAACTTTGAAGTTTGTTTGTATCTCATTGTCGTGACTTTCTGGTCATTTTGAAGTCATTTTGTTACTTTCCACAGTTCATTTCACTTCAGTTCAACTTTTTGTTTCTGTGTCTGTTCTGTTTTGTGTTTTCCTCTCAAAGCGTCACTTCCTCTCTCGTGGTCCTGTGGTATTTTGTGATTTTTAGTGTTTTCAGTGGGTGTTTTGTCGTTTGCATCACAGTGGTTATTTTGTGTTGTGTTTTAATTGGTTCTCATTGTGGTGTTCTTGTGTTGGTTTGTCTTCGTTTTGCAGTATTTTTTATTTTCTTTGAGTGTCTTGTCTTTTTTTTTATTAATTTCTAAGATGTGAAAACGTGTTCAATCATATAGGCACACCAATGTATTTTTACCCATATACTCCATATACACATCCATATATGAACCCATTGATGATCATATATATATATATTTAGATTTTATTAAAATATATTGAGATAAAACAAATGATCTATATTTGAGTATTCCCACACATACTTGTTTACATAAATCATATATCTAATTAACATTCCTGAAAAAGGGTAGGACGAAGTAAACATAATCCTACCCCTTCTCCAATATTCAATAGTCATATTTTATAATTATATTTCTGTATTGAAGATATACTGTTTTTATATATGTAAATATATACAGAAATAATGTTATCTATCATAGAAGACAGTAGATATATACACACATGCATACACAAATAATACATTAGAGTTTTGCATTCATACCCAGGTACACATTTTGAAATAGTTTTGTGTTTGTTGATTGTTTTATGACTGATTTTAAATATATTGTGTCTCATTGTAGTGTCGTTTTGTTTACTTTAGTTGTTTTGTTTATTTTGTGATGTGCAATAATTAGAATTCGGTTTTGTGTCATTTTGAGGACATTTTGTTTGTTTTTAGATTTTGCGTCACTTTCTGTGCGTTTTTCGTGATAATCTTTTGTGTTCCTCTCTCAGACTTTGTGTTTCAGAGACATTTTGGAAGATGAAGTCCGATGAACGCGGAGGTTGAATTCTCTGTCTTTCCGCAGGTCAGTGAACGTCGCACAGGCGGATCGCTTCACGTCTTTCTTTCTCTCCAGCAGCAGTTTGTTCAGTTTGAGTCTCAGAGGGAGAAAAACGAGTCGTTTTCAAACATTTTTCCTGGCTTCCCCGTCTCGGATCAGTCGGTGTGAGGTCGATGGATTAGAGACGCAGCTGCTCCGGAGGTGCGTAAAGTGCGCAAACTGCGCTTAAATTAAAAAAAAAAGAAGAAGAAAAAAAAGGAACTTTCCTCAGTTCTGTGTACTTCTTTTTGCAGCTTCAGGGGAAGAAGCGTCGGTGGGAAACTGGACAGATGTGTGACCTCTGTGTACTCCGACTAACCTAACTGTGGTTCAGGGAGAAAAGATTAATGCGCACGGACGCAGTTGGTGCGTAAAGACGCAGAAATTGCGGATAATGTTCCGTTTTTAGCTTCGCATCCTTCACAAAGTGGAGATTAGATCTGCAGCTGTGTGAGATCAACGGAGGAGCCTGAACGCGTCCTGGTAGCTTCAACTCATCATCGTCAAAGTTGGTCTTTGATGTTCTGTTTCTCATTGTAGAAGGTTTTGTCTCTTTATGTTGTTTTAGTAGTTTGTTTATGGTTACTTGTCCTTTTTTGGGTTGTTTTTGCCTCATTGTTGTGTTTTTGTCGATATGATGTTGTAGTAGTTGTTTTTTCTCCTCAAGCGTTCTTGTTTTGGTTGTTTCTGTCACTTTACGTTGTTTAGTAGTTTTTTCTCATTACTTGTCCTTTCACAGATTTTTATGGTTTCTTTTTGTGTCCGTGTGGTTTTTGCGTCTCTCATTGGTTGTTTTGACATTGTTTTGTGTCTTTGATATTGTTTTGTGTACCATTTGTCACTTTACGATGGTTTAATAGTTCATTTTTGTACTTTCACAGACTTTATGGTTGTTTTTGCTTCATTTCATGATGATTTGATGTTTTATACTAATTTGTGGTTGTTTTGTGTGTTTTTTCTTGTTACCTGCTCTTTTTGGGTGTTTTTGTCTCATTGTAGCATTTTTAACACTGCATTGTTTTAGTAGTTGTTGTTTTTTTCTTCATTTTGCATCCTTTTTTAAATCGTTTTAGCAGTTTACCATCATGCGTTCTTTCACAGACTTTTTTGTGGTGGTTGTTGTCTCATTGTGGTTATTGCATCATTTTGTGTGTTTGTTGTTTTGTGTATCATTTGTCACTTTCCCTTGGTTTAGTGGTTATTTCTGTCTAGTTCCACGTCCCTTCACAGACTTTTTTTAGTTTGTTTTTGTCCCATTGTGTTGGTTTGTTTTGGTCACTTTGATTGTTTTGATGTCATTTTGAGTCTTTTGGTTCATTTGCATTTATGTTCTATCACATTGGAGTGTTTTGTCACTTTACATTATTTTAGTCGTTGTTTTTTTTCTTGTTCACATCCTTTTAAGACTTTCTTTGGTTGTCTTCGTCGGGCCGATTTTAGTACCGATCGTCTGGATGTCTGCAAAAACAAATCGTGTCTGATTTTCCTGTGGCGTGTAAAGAGCGATTTTTTGTCCACTTCGATCCGCTCGGAAAGTCTCTGAAGGAGAGACTGGCGATAATGAACATGTTCAATATTTGCGACGAGAAATCCTGCCGTGTGTTTTGATCGGAGAAGCGGCGAGCAGCAGGAGGTGTGACGTCACGTGTGCCACAGTGACGAGGATTTGTTTTTATTACATCATAAAGCTCGCTCTATACTAAACACCGTCACCACGCCGCGGCGCTCTGAGTATTCAAAGTGGGCGGGACAATCTGTGCACCAATCAGGACATTGTAAAAATAGGCAGGTCATTTTCCAAGAGTTCTGATTGGTCAGTAGACGGGGCCTTCTTTCTCGGCTCTGGAGTTAAACGTCAGAGTACCGGGGTGATTTATCCCGGTAAGAAGTGAATCTGCTTCGCGGGAATGAAATCCCATTTTTAATCCTGAAGTTTCCTCCATAAAAGAAAATCCTGAGTCTTAATATCGGCCCGAGGTTGATTTGTGGCAACGTGCTTGTTTACATGTACATGTCATGTTTTACACTGAAGTCAAGTTAGAGTACGTAAGATTTGTAACATTGAGCGTGAAGAACGTAGACCTATATATATAGTTTTAGATGAAGTCTATGGTGCAGAGCCTGACACTCTGCTGAAGGATGGTTAGTACCTGGTGAGCTCTGCAGTCACACCACACACTATCTGATCACAAGAGGAAGATCTTTTGTGATCATCAAGTGTGTGGTCTCTACATCTGTGAACATTTTATTTGTTTGTCATTTATTGCATCTCTCATGTTGCCTTCTGTCACTGTGGAGTAGTTTTGCGCTCGTTCTTGGTTTCTCTCTAATTCATTGGAGCAGTTTTAACTTACTGGACAGTTTGGTTTGTTACGTTAGTTCTTGTCTTTTTCTTGTTGGCGTCATTTTCCAGTGGTTTCTGGTTGTTTCAGATCCGTTCCTGTATAGTTTAGGTCTCATTGTAGTTTCAGGAGTTCTCTTACGTCTTCGATTGTTTGGCACTAATTTGTTGTTGCTTTCAGGTATTTTGAGTCTCTCGTTGTCGTCGTCGTCTGATTTGGAGGTTTTTTGTTCTTATCTGCGGCTGAAACGACTCGTGTCTCATGACAGTGGCGTTGCCGCCACTTGATGGTTATGTGGTGTCCCTTTGACACGGTGTGGACAGTGTGGGTGGATAAATGTTTTGTTTGGACATTTGAATAGTTCAACTTTATTTAAACAAACGTGGACTTATGCATGCGGGACAGCTGATTGATAAAGTGTTTGTGGTTAATTTTTGCAGATTTGTTTGTATGGCTTTCCACCTGTTTACGTCTTGGTGATTAGTTTGTTTGGTTCATTTCTAACCGTTTTCTAACGCCAGTTGTTTTTAACTAGTTCTCATGTTGTGACGATTGCTTTGTGCTGCTCACCGACGTTTCCTTCTCTCTTTTCAGAAATGGGGTGTGTGTGTGTTTGGCTGGCGTGTCTGTGTGTGCTGAGTGTGTGTGCGGACTCTCACAGCGGATTGGACAGAAGTGACCACGCCCACATTGACCACCACCACCACCACCATCTGATTCATAGTACTGAAGCAGCATCAGGTAGGACTCAGCACTTTATTGTTATGATAATATATGTTGATGTATTTGGTCTATTTTTTTAGTTTTTTTAATTGAGTATTTGTAGAAGTTTTTTAATGTAGTTTTTAAGACTTGGCACCTGGTTTAGCAAGAAGTCAGCTGCAGGTTTAGCTGAGTAGAAGCAAGACTTTTCTGTTCATCCACTCCGGAGGCGTTCGAGTGCCGGGCAGAACGTAGGACACCCCACACACAATGACTGCATTTATACAAGGGGGAACTCGACCTCGTGTGAAAAAAAATCCACTCCAGGTTGGAATCCAAGTCTCCAAAAAGCTGTGAAATTCTACACTCGCGGGTCCGTTTAGAGCCGAGCAACAGGAAGTCAGAAGACGAACTCTGCAGCAGTGCTTTACGTCGCGTCTCAACATTTTCTTTTTTGGAGTTTTTAAATGATTCAACACTCGGGTCTGAGAGCGGTCCGCCTCGCCTCATGATGACTCCGCTTCACCACGGAGAGCAGATCTCAGCTGAGTCACACAAACGGAAAGTGTTGGAGGCATTTTGGGCTCCAAGGTCTCGTTCACACTGCAGGGAAATGCGACCCAATTCAGATTTTTTGCTCTCAGTGACTCATATCCGAACTGTTTTGTGGCCGAGTAAAAACTCCATTTCCGATGTTTTCACACCAGACCCAGGCCTCGTCCCCATGTGGTACCAATTCTGATATTTTTCTACATGCGACTGTTTCGTCATTGACGTTTGACTGATGACACGGATAAGCTCCAGAGGACGCGGCTCCGCCAAAATGTTAAAAGCCGTGTTTCTTTTCCTCATTCTCTCCTTCGTCTTTCCCTCGTCACGTTGTCCAGAGTTTGTCGGCTCGTTTTTAGCAACCACCTGAAAATGGATCTATGTGCTGACCAGTGTTGCCAGATATGGCGGTATCCCCCAATTGGGGAGCCAAGCGCACTTAATTTTTAACTTTGTTTGTTTCGTGCATTTGTGTGTTTATGGCGTTTTCATTATTACACATAAAATAGTTTTAGGGTTTTAACATGATTCCTACACAAGCTGAGATTTGAGCTGATTTTTATTGAGGTGTGGGTTTTATCTTGTGGGCTGGAAACAGTGAGTCACATCTGGCAACCCTGGTGCTGACCGGCGTGCCAATATGGTAAATATCGTGCTCGGCGTGACTTCACGTCATCTTCTGCGCTCTGAGGCCCGAATACATCCGGTCCGATCAGATTCACACGGCAGGTCGCAGTTGAAATGATAAAAAAAAATGGATTTGAGCATCAAGACCTGTGATGTGAACGGAGACTCAGTCACTGAAAACGCAACTTTTTGAAAACGTTTCAACTCCGTCTCTGTGGAAATGGGGGCAAAACGCACCTTTTCTGAAACGCTGCTGCTCCACGTCGGCCCTACGGCCGTAGTAACTGGTCGTTCTGCACATGCTCAGTAGAGACAATAAGAACAATGTTTCCTCCAGCGTGTCATGTCTCCAACTTCTCCTGGGACTTGGTAGTTTTGTAGTTGAGTTACTTGTAATAACAATTCAAATTCGTCTTCTCTCTATAACCAGGGATCTGCAACCTTTATGACCAAAACAGCCGTTTGTGTCACTTTCCACCAAATCAAATGTCACTGGAGCCGCAAAACACATTTAACCATTAAAATGAGGCTGACAGCTTCTAAAGTGTAGATATTTACACATAATCTGTATCTTAAGATGCATTTATGAAGTTTCATTTACATTTTCAGCTGTTTTTGGTCCTGATTTTAGAGTTTTGAACCTTTTTCAGCTGTTTTTTTTTTTTTAAAGACAGTTTTGACGTTGTTTTAACCATTTTTGTTCTTTTTAAGCTTTTTTCTGTTTGAAATTTAAGTCATTTTAGTTGTTTTTTTTTAAAGCATTTTTAGCAGCTTTAAACAGACGTGTGTAAACAGACATCACTTTTATAACAGTGAAACTTTTCTGAAACTAAAACAAAAAAACGATGCGCGTTCACATGAAAGGTTGTGTAAAAGGTGAAGACGGGTTACACCTGGACAGGTTGTCAGTCCCTCACATGAGGTGACAAAGTCAAGTACAATACTGAAGGCGAGTGTTCTCCAGTACGAGACCAAGTGATTTATTACACTTCATTACCACAGGCAATAAAGTTCAATCCAGGAAGTGAGGTGACAAAGGGAATTTACGACCAGAGGAAAAAGCGCTTGATCAAATACCGTAGAAATACAGTACCAGAGGTAATCGAGTAGAGTTCAGTAGAAATGGCCAAATAAAAATCTGGCACAACACAGTAGAATCCTGTATGAAATAACAGAGTCTAGTACCAGAGGCATTAAAGTAGACTCACTAAGTGAGGTGACAAAAAAAACAGACAAAGCTGAATCTTGGACCAGAGGGTAAATAAATACAAACAATTAGAAAAGTAGAATCAAACACCAGGGACAGTGCAGCTCCAGCGAAAATATCAACATTTGACCGATTCAGCCTGGAAAAAAGCCAAACCCTCTCAAACAAAGAGTTTTGAAGCCACGATAAGAATCTGAAATGTTGTGAAAGTGATCGTTGAGTTTTTCCAGTGCGAAGCGAGATCCCATCTGCAGAATGGAATCTTCCGGCGTGTCGGTGACGCTTAAATGTCATAAAACTTCCGTGAAATATAAATGCTGGAAATCTGTGTTTATATGAGTGTAATGACAAATTTTATTCAGAAAAGTATTAGAGATGTTCATCAACAACTAAAACTGGCTTCTCCATTCTTCATTTTTTCCGTGTGGATTCTAGTAGAGGAAGTTTAACGAACTGCAGCTGTTTGGTTTCATGGTTCTGTGGAACTTCTTGGTGTCGTTCCGTCTCCTCAAAGCGTCCCTCCGAGTGTGCGTCTCACTGGGACCGTTCAGCTTTCACTTTCCGTGGTAAAAGTTGTCAGAGGTGTTTGGCATCGCCAGCGCCGTTTCCTGTAGTTTCCGTCAAATGCGTCGAGCGGCGAGTCCAGGAAGTGGCGGTGAGCTGCTGAGCGAGAGCGACCACAATTTAACTACTGCACAGGACACTTGTTGTTCTCCACTGTCTTCGAGCACCTTGCTTCCACCATGACAGATTTTGTTGGGCCTCCCATGGTGTCCAGACTGCCCGACCAGAACCCAAAGGCTACCTGGCCACCGTGAGGCTCCCGGCCTCCAGGACCTGGTCCAAGAGTCCTGAGTGTTGACGGGTTCTACCAGATCTGGGTTTCACTAAACCGTGCCAGTCTTTCATCGCTCAGCAAAGACTGACAGAAGTGTGTAATATAATCTTTCAATACACTGCATGAGGGATGCACCTGTACTGGCATCGGTCCGATATTGCATGAAATACTCGTATTTGTAAAATCTCCCTGATACAACCCAGCAAGGATTACGTGACGTCATTCGTCAAGCAGCGTCATCAGCAGGTACACAAGAGAGGACAAGCGATGTCTGTGGTTTGTAGATTCTTTAATATTAATGAGGATGACAAAATTATATTTTGACAAAATATCAAGAGGTGGCGAACGTTCGTACAAACACCAGCACTTTAATCACCAGAAACCTTCTGACCTGAGTTAGCCTGATTTTGCGCAGTAGGTTAACTGCTCAATGGATCCGAGCTATGCTACATGCTACGTGCTTCGTGCTGAAGAGTTTGGGGGGGGGGTCACACACCAGTGATGCTACATGCTAAACATGATTAAAGTCTGAGTGACACACTGGGTAACAGCGAGATCGGTCTGCAGTCTACAATAGCATAGCGCAGTGCGTAGATAGATGCTACACACTGCGCTATGCTATTGTAGACTGTTTGAGGTGACGCAGCTCTATGGCATTTAAAAGTACTGGTATTGGTACTTGGTACTGGCAGGCAGCTAAAGATTAGTACTCATAATGGATGCAAGGACGAAACGGAGACCAACTTTGAATCGAGTGCATCAGACTGATTCATCGTCCGTCTTCACAACGATCAGGTTTCCACGTTCAGCTCCTCCAACGAGACGTCTCATTCACCCAGAGAAGTTCGATCCAGGCCGGATGTTTTCACACACGAGGCACCGTGAATCTGGTCGCTTTCAAAATCAAAGACTCCCGGAAAAAAAACTGCCCGTATTTTACATCTTTTCTGCAACATTATTTCACATGTGGTGGCCACAGAGCAGAAGACTAAGGAGCCTTTCACATTGGGAAAGTCCGGGACTCGGTTCACTTGAGACGGAGGGGAGCCGAGACTTTTCACCCCTTCATTTGGTTTGGGTGGCGTTCAGATTCACTGTAGACAGCGGACCAAACCTGTCCTGAAACAGACACTGATCAGAGAGGAGGTGAAGAAGAAACACGGCTCATTGATTGGTCCAGACCGATTCTGATTTGTGTGGTTAGCTTTGTTTGTTTACTACCCAGAATGCATTGTGCATTACATCTCGTCCTCTCACCCCGCCCGCTTGAAAGATCGTTTGTAAACGAACCGAGACCAATGTTCAGAAAGGGATCCGAGGTCTCCTGTTAGCTCCGGTTCAGAGTTCGTTGGCGCGTTCACGTCGCCCAAACCAAACGGTTTTTCCCTGAAGAGACTCTGGTCCAGACCAAACAGGGGAATGTGAAGTCGCCTTGAAAATCAAGGGAATATGACTATAAACAAAGTAAGGCTCCATTTGGGAAACTCAAAGGGAACGATCAGGATCCACAGGTGATGAGAATCGGGGGCAAGAGAAAGGGCACTGTTATCTGTAAGAACAAAGCACAAACACACTAACATGGTCCACATACATGACATCACAATAGTTCACACTACCTCACTTTGAGTCACGTTTCTCATTGAAAAGCAGTTTTCTGATCGTCTGTTCATTTTTCGTTCAGGAGTTTAACAAATATTTCTGTTATGCAAGCGACTCCCGTTTCATGTCGACCAGCTGCCGTGGAAGCCGGGCGGACTGATGCATGCTGGGAGTTGTGGTTTTTTACGGTGGAGCTGATGTTCGACTTTGACTTTGACCTCGGCCCCTCTTTAATTCTATTATCCGGGTATTTCCGTCCCCACAGCTGCCAGCTCTTAATCCGCGGACCTTTAACAGGAGCTGCTGCTCTTGATGTCTCGTGTGCCGCCTCGCAGGGGACGAGAGGAAACCCGAGCCGCCGGCTCCAAACGGGGAACACGGGGTTAATGAATAGTGGGCACCTACCGTGGGGGTTCTGATTTGTAGTTCAGGGTTAAATGCCAGCAGCTTGGATGTGGTTGTGTTTTCAAAGCCTGTTTGTGTTGTGGTTTGACTCAACTTTCACACGTTTTGTGAGACGGGAACGGTTGAAGTTTGGCCTGAACTCCACCGAATGCGAGCGAGCAGCTCCTGTCCGCTGTGATTTATCTTCGTACAAACGAGCGCTCCTCATTACTGCAGGAAAGTTGAAAACAAACATCTCTCTTACGGCGTTCCGGGCTGTGTTTATCTTTCCTTCGTGCAGCTTGGAAGTCTGTTAAGCATCCAGTCGTTTCCCAGCGGTGATGAGTTCTAGAGTTTTTATCAGAGCTCAGTGTAAATAATAAAAAAAAAAAAAGAATTTGTACGGCTTCCTTCACATAGAAGCTGAAACGCTGCTGTCTGCAGGGGCTGAAGGTAGTCCAGATCAATATCACTGATCAACGTGTTTTTCTTGATCGCTGTAATAAAAACTCTTGTCTTATCCGTGTGCGAACGATGGCGATTTCCTTCTCGACATAAGTTCCTGTTTCTAGATCTGTGTGTAACTTATCGTAGTCTGAGAAATCTTTGATAGATATTCCCGTTATAGATTTATACGAGTTCCTTTTGTCCCGAGATCCGTATGTTATAGATGTTCCTGAGTGTGTATGCAGATATTCCTGTTTATAGATCCATGTGATCAGGAGTCTTTTCTATAGATCTGTGTGCAAGAGAAGTTTCACCTCATAGATCAAAGTGTTAAATGTCTTTGTTTAAAGATGTGTGAACGACGTCGGTCTGCAACCTTTGCATTTTTGTCACTTTCCGCAAAAAGTTTAATTCTTCTGGAGCCACAAAATCACAAAATATCTCACAGCTTATAAAGTTATTTATGTAGGTTTGCTAAATTCATGATGTTTCAGAATCTAGTTTTTGCTGTTTTAGCATTTTTAGCCATTTTAAACTTTTTAAACAGTTTTAACTAGTTTGGTTGTTTTAGCCATTTTGATTTTTGACCATTTTTTCCAGTCACTTTAGTTATTTTAACCTTTTGACCTCTTCCTGCTCCATTTCAAACATTTTGGCTGCTTTTTTCTTTTGTTAGCCAATCCTCCTTCTGACACATTATTTTTGGTTTTTAGCATTTTTAGCCTTTCTAACATTTTAGCCAGGAGAGTGTTTTGGAAAAAATAAAAGCCAGGTACGAAAAAAAAAAAAAAAAAAGAACTAAAACGCCACATGTGGCTCTAGAGCGGCAGGTGGCAGACCCCCAGGGGTATGATAAGTATTGCTGTCATGGATCTGATCCAACTTTCTTCTCTGTAGATCTGTGTGCGATCGATCCGCTGCTCTGTCAGGACGAGAACTCGCTGCTCAGCTTCGAGGCGATCTGCAGCATCCACAAACTGATGGACGACGACGCCGACGGGTCGGTGGACACGGCCGAGACGGACGAGGTGAGAGAAAACGTCGGGTGTGCGGCTCCGCGGCTCCTCGCCGTCTCCGGCGGTAACCTCGGCCCCTCCGTGTCTCCGTAGTTTCTCCGGGAGGACCTGAAGTATCACGACCCCAAACCCAAACACAGCAGCTTCCACCGGGCCGACCTGCACATCAGCGTGGAGGACATGTGGAACGCCTGGAAGAGCTCCGAAGGTGAGGACGGGAAACGTCTCCTCTTGACTCTGTCCTAAATCTGTATGTGGTAGAAATCCTCCTCTGCACACTTTTACTGTGGCAGTGGACAATGTCCTCCAGTGGACAATGTCCTCCAGTGGACAATGTCCTCCATGGTGTGGAATGTGCCCTCTGTGTTTTCATTGTTACAACCTGTTTATCTCTTTATTTACCTGCTGCCTTTTTGGTTGTATGGGATCGATTAAAGAAAAAAAAAGCCCAGGGTGCAAATAGACTGGAGAGGGGTTAGGAAGTAAAGGGTCATATTATTCAGCTTTTCAACTCTTTCACATTGGTCTCGTTGGTCCAAAATCCAGCTTCTCCTTGATTTTCCTCCATTTGAGTATTGGATCATAGGAGCTACATTCAGAATCTGCTGTGTCTGTGTGAGCTGGACTGGCTCCACCCACACATGCCCAACTTGGCAAGAGGAGGAATTACTTCCTCTCGTGGTGCCATGTGCCAGAGCAGAGCTAATTGAGGGAGGAGTCAAAGGGAGGGCCTACCTTGATTGGGATTGGCTAAACCCCTGATGACACTATATAGGGGTTTGATCTCTGATTGGCTGGTTGGAGCAACACACTTTTTAAAAACTGAAACAAGCCAGGGAGAGAGAGGACAGACTGTCTTCACTTCAGGGACAATATTCCAGGTATGGGGACGATCATTACTGTTGGAAAACCTTTAGAAAGTGACTTTTGCCTAATATGCCCCCTTTAATAAGCTTACGCTTCCTCCTACTCCTGTTCGAACATGTTAAGTTTTTCACTTCAATTAATACATTTAAAATAAAATCTAACGAACAAACGAATATCTCTACTTGCACTCCAAACTGAAAACATCTCACTTCAGGAAATAAAACTAAAAGTAAGATTTTATGTCAAATTATATGCAATGAAAATGCATCGATGTCCTGGTTTTGCGTCTCACACTGTAATAATACTGTATGAAAACTGTGCGTCCATACAAGGAAACTAAACGCATTTAAAAGACAAATGATTAAATCTATGTGAAGACAAAGATATTTAACTAAGAGTGGAGCAGCGCTTGGCGCTCTGTTTTGAGAGTTTGCATGTTCTCCCGGTTTCCTCCCAGTCGAACATCATGCCTGTGAGGTTAATTGGTGATCCTGCATGACCCCCAGGTGTGTCTGTGTCTGTGTCTGTGTCTGTGTCTGTGTCTGTGTCTGTGTCTGTGTCTGTATCTGTCTCTGTCTCTGTCTCTGTCTCTGTCTCTGTGTGTGTGATGGCCTGGCGACCTGCCCAGGATGTAACTTGCTGTCGTCCATAGTTCTCTGGCTCCAGCACCATGTGGCCATGAGGCTAATAGAGGACGGATATTGAACCAAAGTAAAAAGATCTGTATTTAAGTGGGTCCAAATGACGACATTCTGCTGAGTGAGGTCGGTTCAGAGGGTTCAGTTGTGAAGTTGTGTGTTTGCAGTGTATAACTGGACGGTGCAGCAGGTGGAGGACTGGCTGGCGCTGAGCGTGGAGCTTCCCCAGTACACGGAAACGTTCCGGAGACAGCAGCTGGACGGCCGGGCGCTCCCCAGGTAACGCTCCGAGAGCGAGCCGGACACCCAGCGATCGCACGATACACCCATCAGCCAGAACATTAGGACCGCCTCCTCCTCTTGGACTCCACAGGCCCCGGAAGGTTTCTGCACCAACCTGTCTCCTGACGTGGTGAGGTGGAACCTCCGCACGTCCCGCACGTCCCGCACATGCTCCATTGGATGCAGGTCTTTGGAAATCAAATCAACCAGGCAACAGATGCCGATCTCCTTTGATCTGCCATCCGCTTTGTATGGGACATTGTTTCACAGTTTTTGGGGATTTATTTGGAATCGGTTAGCCGTTAACATCCCAAAATCTCATCCTTTGGTCCTTGGATGATGATAAATCATCCCTGAAAATTTCATGCAATTCGGGTGAGTAGTCTTTGCAAAAAGTTGGTAAAATATATACATACATATAAACCAATAAATAAAAATACACGCAGATGAAAACATAACCTTCTCGGTTTCCTTAGCGAAGGTAAATATGTCCTCAAAAAGTCCAGAACTTTCTACTCAAAGCGAGTCTAAAATGTGTCCACAACTAATTCAGGTTTACTTTTTAGTCGAAGACTTTTCCAAAACAAAATGCTAAATTACTCTTAAATACCTACAAAACTAGTTTTAAATACTCTCCTCAAATACGGACAAAACCATTGTTAAGTCAGCCCCTAACTTGTCTAAAACACGTCTACAATTACTCTGAAATATGGAAAAAATGTGTTGTGCAACAGTTTTCCATGAATGCGTGTACTGAACGCCGTCCTCATAAGTGGCACGTCTCGGGGTTTCCCAGCGTTTCCCTTCTTCACACAGCCGGAGCGAAAGTCAAATGAGTACATGGACATAAGTTCTGCTTTTTCAGATTTGTGATGCAGTGGCTCCTCTGAGCTCTGGGCTCCATGAAATCCAGCTATTTTTACCAACTCAAAACAGCCACTTGTTGATGCTTCACTTCACAGATCATGTGACCGGGTCAGTGGAGGTTCTGTGGGTTCATGTGGTTCATTGACGAAACTCATCATGAATGAACTCCTCTCACTAAAGCAGCCGTGAAGCTTGAGCCAGATGAGGAGTTTTATACACATTTCCCGGTACTCCCAAGTAATAAATAAATAAATAAAACAAGTCCACTCAGATTGTGCTTGTCGCTCTTTTCTTCAGACTGGCGGTGAAGAACACCACGTTGACGGTGTCCCTGTTGAAGATGTTGGACCGGAGTCACTCCCAGAAGCTGCAGCTCAAAGCGCTGGACGTCGTGCTGTTCGGTCCACCTCCAGGTCCGTGCGTCAAGTTTTACGTTTGTGTCAATGGCGGTGAATGGAAGAGGACGCGCGTCTGTACGCTCTGAATCCCGACAGGCCGACACAACCGCTGGAAGGATCTGGTTCTGGGCGTGTCCGTCCTGATGGCGCTGGGCGGGTGCTGGTTCGCCTACACCCAGACCCGAAAGTCCAGAGACGACCTGGGGAAGCTCATGAAGGACCTGGAGGGTCTGCAGAGGGCCGAGCAGAGCCTTATGGACCTGCAGGAGAAGTGAGTCCATGCTGTCCAATACTGAAATTTACCGACTGAACCTGAACCTCACACGTTCAGGAACGTTCACGTTTATCCAGGATTTACATAAACGGATACTCAAACGGATATAAAATATCTGATTATTAACGGCTGTTCATTTCAGTCTGTGATGAAAGAGTGTAACTTGTTTACTTGTTGACTATTTCCATCAAATATGCTCATTTGTGTTTAGTATTGAGCGGAAAGGACCGGTTCCTAAGTAAGGCCCCGTTTACACAGCGTTTCAAGTGAAAATCCATAGTTTCGTGTTTCCGCAGCAACCGTTTCAAAATGATGTCCTTTTACACGGAAATGGCAAAAACGTTGAAATGAATGTAGTTAGCATGCCAGGCCACAAGTTGGCGCCGTTGATTGTACGCTAGAAACATTAACAATGACGAGCACACAGACATTCGTATGGGCAGAAGTTGGATTACTATTCTGAGTGACTCTCAACTCCAAAACTATCAAGTCCCAGGAGAATATGGAAACGTCGTTCTTATTGTTCATCTACTGAGCATGTGCAGAACAACCTTTACTCTCCATGGCGTGTGACCAGACACCCGAAACGCTACCAAAGTTTTACGTTTTCCCTTGAAAAGCAAAGCTGAAATTTAATGCTGGATAAAAGTTTTGCACAACATTTTTTCGTTACAGAAACCAACAAAATTTACCATCAAACGTTTTGGTGAAAATGATAGTTTTACTTTAAAGCAGCTTTCCTCCACCCCCACCAAAAGCCCCGCCCCCTCCTTCAGCCGTAACTGTACGTTTCATAATTTCATGTCTCTACAAGTGAGACTGAGCTCCAACTGCCAGGAGGGGGGGGTGTGTGTGTGTGTGTGTGTGTGTGTGTGTGTGTGTGTGTGTGTGTGTGTGTGTGTGTGTGTGTGTGTGTGTGTGTGTGTGTGTGTGTGTGTGTGTGTGTGTGTGTGTGTGTGTGTGTGTGTGTGTGTGTGTGTGTGCGTGTGCGCTCCCTGTACTTTCTGTCTGAAGTCCTTATATGGGTAAAGAACAGTCTCCAGCTCAGTCACACACGCAGACCTGCATGTACACACACACACACACACACACACACACACACACACACACACACACACACACACACACACACACACACACACACACACACACTGTTACATAGGTCTGACAGTGAGCGTGTTTATGAATGTTTGTTTAAACATCAGCAGAGTTGTGAAACCTCGTCTTTACTCTGAAAACTCCTCTGATGCTTCATTTTCAAAACAAATCTACCAGGTGGGACTTAAGAATCACCAGATAATAAATATAAAAAGTAGTTTTTTTGTTTGTGTTTTTTAATTATTACTTTAAGGTCAAAGGTAGTTTTAGGAAAAAAGGAAAAAATCTATCCTAAAGTTTATTCCTGAATTTTCCCGTAAATTTTCTTTGGTTGGTTTCTTTGATGTTAATTAATTTGCATATAACTGAGGGAATTAAAGGTTTTCATTTAAAAAGAATTTAGCTTCTGTTCACATAACACACACACACATTAAAAAAAGGTCATTAAGCCCATTTGGTCCTTTTGAATGCTGCGAAGTTTGAGTATAATCGTGATTCACTCACTCTGAGTAATAACACTCTTTAACTAGTGTCACTAGTTCTGGTTACTAGTTGTGCTCACTCTGGGCTGAGCCACCAGGATCAGATGGAGCATCAGCTCTGTTTCCTCTCTGAAATCCCTCAGCAGCACAGCGTTTGTCCTCCATCTAAAAATAGTACCAACCACACACACACACACACACACACACACACACACAGAACCGCAGACGGCGACACAGCGCCTCCTGCTGCTAAATAGGATTCTATAGATTCCGTCACATTTGATTTCATCTTAAAAGTCTTCCCTCTATATTTGAGGTCCGACACCACTGTGATCAATGATTTCAACTAAATTGAGATATTTTTATTTTTATTTTTTTAAATAAAGCCTAACATGACTTTAGAGGTAGCTCCAAATAGGCCGATCACTAAGACCAGTCCACAACTAGTCCTGAAACCAGTTTGAAACCTCACTAAAGGAATCCTGAAACCAGTCTCCGACTAGTCTAAAACCAGTCTCTGACTAGTCCACAACCAGTCTCCCAGTAGTGTAAAACCAGTCTCTGACTAGTTCTAAACCAGCCTCCCAGTGGTCCAAAACCAGTCTCTGACTAGTCCTAAACCAGTCTCCCAGTAGTGTTAAACCAGTCTCTGACTAGTCCTAAACCAGTCTCCCAGTAGTCTAAAACCAGTCTCTGACTAGTCCTAAACCAGTCTCCCAGTAGTCTAAAACTAGTCTCCCAGTCTCTGACTAGTCCTGAAACGAGTTCTAAACGACTCTAGAGCGAGTCTGAAACCAACGAGTCATTGACGCCAGGATTTGATCAGTCACTGAAACTGTCCAGGGTTCTGGTAAAACGGGTCGTTGTCCTGTCAGACTGTTTCAGGCGCAGGAGGAACAGCGCAGCGTTCAGGTGGAGAAGGTGAAGGTGGAGAAGGAGCTGAGGTCCGAGATCAACTCGGCCAAGCAGGAGGCCCAGCGGCTCCGCGAGCTGAGGGAGGGAACCGAGAACAAGCGCAGCCGACAAAAGTACGCCGAGGAGGAGCTGGAGCAGGTGGGGGTCGCTGAGTGGGGTCGCCGGCGCCCGTGGCGCCGAGCGGCGGCCTGATATCTGCCGTCGTCCTCAGGTCCGCACGGCGCTGAAGCAGGCGGAGCGGGAACTGGAGTCGCGAGCTCACTGGGCGCCGCCGGACACGCTGCAGAAGTGGCTGCAGCTGACCCACGAAGTGGAGGTTCAGTACTACAACACCAAGAAGCAGAGCGCCGAGAAGCAGCTGCTGCAGGCCAGAGAGGGGGTGAGGAACAAAGAGCCTCAAGCCCCAAGTCTTCCACTGCTAGTTGATGATGGTGATGGTGAAGGTGGGGGTTGTGTTTCAGGCGGAGAAGATCAAGAAGAAGAGGAGTTCTCTGTTTGGGACGTTCCATGTGGCTCACAGCTCCTCGTTGGACGACGTCGACCACAAGATCCTCTCTGCCAAGTGAGTGACCTCTGACCCAGAACCGTCCCCAACCCCTCACATGTACCCGACTGTAACCCACAAACTAACGCTCACCGACCAGAACCAGCCTCTGGTCCAGATTTATCCATGGGGATGTTTCTGAATGGTTGAAATACTTCGGGGGAACCAATCAGACGCCAGCAGCTTCATTCAAACAGACTTTGACTCGTCTGGTTCTGATGGAGCAGTCACCATCAGAAACTGGTTACCGTGGTTACCTGACGCGTCATTGACCCCGCCCCTCAGACAGGCTCTGGCCGAGGTGACGGCGGCGCTGAGGGAGAAGCTGCACCGCTGGCAGCAGATCGAGTCTCTGACGGGTTTCTGTCTGGTCAACAATCCTGGTCTGGGAGCGCTGGCTGCCACCCTCAACCTGGACCCGTCCTTCCTCGGCCTGCGACCTCCGACCCCGCAGCACCTCCTCCTGTCGGACGACCTGGACGACATGGACGAGGACATCCTGTCTCCTGGGACTCTGCAGTGTAAGACAATCGGGAAGTTGCTTCTCTGCTTCACAGTAACATTCATCTTATAGATGATCTCTAGATAAATGTTCTAACCCTGCTGGAGTTGATCAACTCTGTGTTAGTTGATAGTGTCAGTTTTGTTAATGCTCTTAACAATAACAATCCCCGGTGAGCATCATTGCCCTGTGGTTGGTATAAATGGTTACTATTATTTGCTTGTGGTTGTTGTAGAAAACATTTTACCAATGAAAACCTCTAGTTTCCCTAAATGACCTCTAGTTACCATAAAATGACTTGTCCTTATAAATAATGACCCCGAGGTACGTACCATGACCTCTGGTGGCGGTTTAATGTCTCTGGATCCAACTAATTGTCACTGGTTAATATTTCTGGTTGTAATAAATATCCCCAGGTTACCGACCTCTAGTTCCCAAATATAACCTGTTTCCAGTAACCAAGATAAACCTGTAACCACCAAATGACCTCCAGTTGCCAAAGTACATCATTAGTTCCCAGCAGTGATTCCCTGGTTAAATGTATTGGCTTCTAGTTATTAGTTAAGACCTCTGGTTACCATTATTCATCACTGGTTACTATATTATACTGAAGTTTAGTTACCAATCATCACCTTTAGTTACCAGGAATATCCTCTAGTAACAGTAACTGTAGGATTTGCACACAGCTGGCTCCTAAACAGAGATGTTGCTCTGATTGGTCGATTCGGTGTCGCCGACACGCCTCACCCCGAGACGTCTCACCCCGAGACGCCTCACCCCGAGACGTCCACTCGGAGCTCTACGACGACTTTGTGCTTCTCCTCGGTAAATGTCTGACTACACCTCTGCCCCGCCCCCTCTCTCCTGATTGGCTCCCTCCAGACGCAGCGTGGCAGATGGACCGGAGAGTCAGCGACCTCTGGCCCCTGAGTGCCATCTCCGACACCCAGTCGCCATGGAAACAGTCTGGTCTGCTCCATAAACCTTAATCCTTTTATTTTTAATGACGACTAAATGTTGTTTAATGTTTTCCTATTGGATGAAGGGCTTAAATGTCCCCCTCACCCCGGGAAAGTTTAGCTCTCGCCTTGTTGAAAATAGTTTAATGAGGTTCCTCCGCAATAACTTCTGAACTGAAAAAAAATTCCCCGAAGCGTCATGGCGCCCGTGGAGCTGAGACTCAAAATGTTCCTGACGCTTCTCGAAAAGGTCGAAAGTCACGAGTGATCAACGCTCTGAACTGTTCCAGGACGCCTCGCAGAAAATACAAGAACTACTTGTTTGGTTCCATTACAAAAACAACCAACAGCTCCAACTAGTGGCCTGGCATGCTCACTACATCATTTTCAAAACTCTGCATTTTCAGTTCAAACATTATCGTGTAAACAAACCCTCAAAACTCCTGGTTTTCATTGCATTGAGTCATATTAGATGAGCAGGTTTGGTTTTCTAGAGCAGACTCATCGTCCGTAGAAGTATTTTTACCTTTCAGGTGGCAACCCTTAACATAGCGTTTAGTTTTCTCGCTAATATCGACTGACACGCTTGTTGCATCTGACAGTTCATGTTTTGATTTTATCTGTAGAACTGAAGGATTTAATTGGCAAATGTCTCCGAATCACGCAGCAAAACAATATTGGTCCTTGATCGCCTCTCCAAGCATTGCTCAAATGATGTGTCCATGAACGCCTCTCAAATGTAACCGACCCAAACTGAAGAGTCAGTAAATGCTTCCATAGGACAGTTAAATTTACATGCAACAGAATTTTAAATGTTCTTGAAAGAATCACCAAAATCTTCAAGATGACACGGTTCTGACGCTCCGAAGTGTCCCTGAACGCCTCTCCATGTTCATTTACTCATTAAAGCTCCTTTCTGCATCGTTTGATTTTAAACTTTTCCAAACATGTATAGTTTTAATATATGTTTGAATGGATGAGTTATTTAAATTCAATTTTTAATAACTAATAAATGAAGTGTTTACATTTTTTTTTCCAGACAGTTGCTGGTGAATATCGACATTTAAAAACCTCCGATGTGGTTTAATGTGAAGCTCGACCACATGATTTATATCATTTACATAAGCATCATCCCAGGCGTAACTCCTCCTCCTCCTCCTCTTCTTCCTCCTCCCGCAGCTCCCAGTCTGATGCCCCTGCGACAGAGGATAGGAGACCCTGCACTGGCGTTCAGCTCGCAGAGGTTGGTAGAGGGGCGGGGCTTCTGCACGCCGTCCCGCCCTCCCAGCTGCCGCGGCCGGCAGAATCGCAGCCGCTCCATTGGCCAGCTGGAGTTCCTCCCTGTCCCCTCCCCCACCCTCTCCTCCTCTCTGTCTCATCCCTCCATCGGTCCCTCTTCCCCCCCTCACCCCCCCGTCCTGTCTTTCTGTCCTCCGCCCTCTGTCGAGGGCTCCGCCCACTTCTCCGCTCTGCTCCTGCGCTCCTCCTTCTTCCACTCTGTGGACGCGTCGTCCGGCCTCCCGCCTGCGGGGGGCGCTGCGAGCGGCCAGAGGCAGCGCTGTCGCTCCGGCAGCTCCGGGTATCTTCCTCTGCATGGAGACGTTTGTTTGTTTGTTTGTTTGTTTATTAACAACAAACTAACGCGTCTGCAGCCTCGCTTAAGAAAAAAAAATTCAACATCCGCAGTTTTTACTAAAAACTAAATAGTCGTGCTGCTCCGGAGGTCCGATCGGAGAGTTTAAAAGTTTTACCAGATAGTTTGAAACAAAGTTTGTAGTTTATTACTAACATTGTCAAGATGATTTTAAAGAAGTTTGAATTCACGCATTTTTTTAAAAACACTTTACAAAGGTTTTTTGAATTTTTCTGAGCTCGCATTCCTGACTTTACTCTTTCTAAGTGTGTGTGTGTGTGTGTGTGTGTGTGTGTGTGTGTGTGTGTGTGTGTGTGTGTGTGTGTGTGTGTGTGTGTGTGTGTGTGTGTGTGTGTGTGTGTGTGTGTGTGTGTGTGTGTGTGTGTGTGTGTGTGTGTGTGTGTGTGTGTGTGTGTGTGTGTGTGTAACTATATTGAGACATGTCCCTGTCGTTTTCTCTCAGGGACATTATGAACCGGTCAGATTCTGACTCCGCCCTCCCGCTGTCCCATAGCGAAACACGTGGCCTGTACAGCTCAAAGCCCCACCCCCTCAACTCCAGGCTCCTCCCCCTGCATGGCGCCAGCTCCGTTCTGAGCGGAGGAGGTCTGGAGAAGAGCTCCAGCCTCTGCGAGCTGCGAGGAAGTCCCGCCGCCGTCCTCAGCGCCTCCTGTTCCACCCGCTCGCTCTGCGTCACGTCAGACGGCGCCGCCGCCGATGCTCCGGCCGTCTTCTCCTCTTACGCCTCGTCCAGCTCATCGGGCAGCAGCAGAGGGGCGGGGCTTCAGCCGCCGGCCAGGAGGAGCCCCGTGGAGGACGACGGAGGCGAGGAGAGCGAGTCGTCCGGGAGCCGCCGTAGAAACGCTTTCAACAAGATCTTTAAGAAGAAGCAGGGCCGCCACTGAGCCGCCGCCACAGAGTCCCACCGGGACGCCACGGAGCTGCCACCGCGCTCAGCCAAGCTTTTCACTTACCTCTGCACACCCGGTGGCTCCTGAATGACCATGCACCTGGCTCTTAAAGGGCCAGGCCTTGTTTTCCTCCTAAAACTGCTGAACTGGACTCAAGACACGTTTCATACGACGGCTCCTCATCTTCAGCGTGACGGCGTCACCGGCAGGAAACGCGACTTTTCTGAACTTCATTGCATCTGTTTCGTTGGTGTTTGTTTTTTTAAGATATATGACTGTTTGCTTCGGAGGCAATCCGACGTCACGATAACCGGACCACCGAACTGCAGCCTGACTGTGATGCATGATGGGAACTGAACCGTTTCCGACGTTTTGACGTGTGGTTTAGTGTTTGACGAGGTGTTCTCATGGCCCACTGAGCTGTTTGGTTTTAGTTTGGTGAAAATCATGTTTGTCTTGAAATCACTTTCTAATAAATGTTAAATTAACTTACACCTTGGTTTGACAAACTGGTGTTGTGTTCAGGTGCAGTTTTAGAAAATCAGTCAAAACGCAGGAGGAAGTGTCACTAATTAACAAAATGACCGTGGAAACCATTAATATAGAGTATCCGGGCGTGAGCGCAGACTAAAGTGTGCTACGAGAAGTGGAATATTAGTCACACACACACACACACTTCTGACTGACACTGCCGGTGGTGCGTTCACTGACCTCTGTTGACTGGGAAATCCACCCGAGGGAGGAAAAAACTTCCAACCAGCAGGTGGCAGGACTGAATCATCGTGGAACAAGTTGACTGTAGAGTGTTTCTGCCTCTTCTCCTCCTTCAGAACACTGCCCCCCCCCCCCCCCACCACCCACCCCACCCCGCCTTCCTCTTCCTGCGCTCGGAGGACAAACTGACAGTTTGAATAGAAACTGAGATATTTGAAAAAAAATGCCTCTGAAAGTGATGAAAGTCAATAACGGAAGTGAAACTTTACGAAACATCCGTAAGCACACACACAGATGCGCGTGCATCACTATAACATACAGATTTATATACAGACTATTCCAATATTTGCAAAAAGTTTTTTAATGCAATTATAATTCTGATTATATAATATTATAATCAAAGCGGCAAAACATCCTAAAACTGTAGTTTTTGTAGAAGTGTTAAAATAACTGAACCTTTCTGTGATAATTAAACTCTTTGCACCTGGAGATGTGCAGAAATACACACATGTATCATGTACAATAGATATCAAAGAGCAGAAGACGAGCAGCAAACAAACAGAAGTGATGAACATGTGACAGAACATGAGCTACGCTCTCTCTCTCTCCCTCTCTCCCTCTCTCTCTCTCTCTCTCTCTGTATGAGTGGAGGTCTCTCGCCCTGCGTCCTGACTGGGCTGCTATATTTAACTGCAGGCCTGCTCGCGCTCCTTCTCACACACACTCGACAGAGACGAGGCGTAGAGCGACGAGCAGCAGGATGGAGGTAAAAACTTCTGACTTCACTCTGGACCGCCGTCTCGTCCTTGTTTGTCTCGTTTGTTGTCGTTTGTTGTTGTTCTGCTGCGCTGAAGCTTGAGCGAGAGCCACACAGATGATGGATCATGCGGAAGCCGCCAGAGACGACTTGTCGACCTCTTGGTGAATCGCAGCCCAAACCCAGATGTAAAAGCTGCGGGTGGGGGGGGGGGGGGGGGGGTTGCAGGGAACCAAACGGCTTCATGGTGGCGTTCAGGTCTTCATTCGCACCGAATCGATTCCACCACCGTCTGCGTGACGTGAACAGAAACCGAAGGAAACCCGGTAATGTTTCCAACAATACAGCCAAATATCAAACGCTTCACGTTACGAGGAAACGTTCCGCTCGCGTTGAGACGGGCAGCAGGTGAACTTTGGTACAGCTGCAACAAAACGGTAACGTCAGTCAAATGGGATAAAAGTCAACGGGTCAACAGGTCAGGAAGCCGATTGGCTCTAAAATAGTGACGATGAGGAGGATTTCACCTCCGAGACCGAAAACAACAACTCAAGAAGAAGAACGATCCCCAGTTAAACTCATCGTCTACGATCAAATAAGGAATAACCTCATTCGGAGAACCCAAAGAAATCTGTACGAGATGAGATGGAGAACGGGCAAAGACCACCGCATGGAAAGAGGGACACGTCTGAAAAGCTGCAAAAACAACCAGCGTCCGTGAACACTTCGGGAAAAAAGTCTGTAAACGCTTTAAAAAAAACAAACATTGTTCATAACCACTCCCCCTTCAAGAAAATCCTCGAGCATTTTTAAAACCATCGTCTGAAAACACTCCTCCAGACCATTGTCTGGTCACGTTGTGTCTCTGTCGTAATTCAAGGTGTCGTTTCAGCCGATGTTCGGTCGTCTTCCTGTTGCTTCTGATCAGATTTATGTTTGTGTGTTTTCATGTTTTTCACTTGAATTAGTTTCAAAGTAGTGAGAAAGTCCAGGACGTTGCATCTCCTCGGCACACAGTCGCTCATGTTACATGTCCACCACAGCACGGCCACAGAGGCTGACCTCTGACCTCTGAGCAGTTTAAATGGCTGCCCCGCGGGTCACTGCTCTACCTGCCTGAGGTCTTCGGGCGCTGGGCGGGCAGTGGCGGCCTCGAGGTCGAAGAAGCAGCGTTGGGATTGGGAGTCTGTTTGACAGGTCACCACTGTGGGACCCTGAGCATGACCTTTGACCCTCGGCGCTGCACTGGCAGCCCACCGCTCACAGCATGTACCGTTAAAGGTTAACTATGAGTAGGACGGGTTCAGAGAATTCATTCTGCCAACGGGATCAATGAAGTCTGCTTTCGTCTTCCTGTGGATCAGTGGAGTGGTTGTGTTTGAGTCCAAAATGTTATTGGTTCGATTCCCCCTCTGGTCCCTGTCAGAGTGTCCTTGAACCCCTGATGTGTCAGGGGCAGCTGGTCACTGCAGTGACCGATCGTATTGAAGTGACGTTCATTAACCATTTCAATGTGAAGTGACGGAGGGTGAGTGGACTCCGCCCATCCTCTCGGGGAAACGACATCCATAGTTAAGCTCAGCGGTGCATGCTGGGAGCGGCGGGCCGGGAGCCTTTGGGGCAGAGCACACTGCCGACTTGACAGCAGTGGAATTTAAATAAAGTCTCTAAACTGCCGCAGCCACTGTGGACCGACACTGGTTTCCACAAGTGGTCCGAGTCCGTGTTGTGATTTCAGTTAGTTTGTTTAAAGCTGCTCTGTTTCGCTGCATCCGGCCCCTGATGATGGCTGATGGTGTTTCAGGTTGTGTGTCATGCTCATATTGTCTGTTGTTTGGTCATTTTGGCTTTGTTCTTTGGACTTTTTCTGATCATTTTGTGTTTATTTCATCTTTATTTTTACGTTTCTCTTTATTGAATTTTTGTGTGTCGTAGTTATTTTGTGTCACTTTAATGTTTCATCACAGTTTTTCTTTTTGGTGGTAGATTTCTCTGCTTTCTTTGTTATTTGGTGGTTTTTTTCTGGTTATTGTTATTCGTTGTGTCTCACTGTCATATTTTCTCTTCACTTTGAGTCTTTTTTAATCTTCTTTGAAAAAGTTTTTTGTTTTATGCAAAAGCTTTCTTAACATTTCATCTCTATAAGAACAGCAAGTGACAAAAATGAGGAACTACTTTCGCAAGGTCTTGAACCATACACACACACACACACACACACACACACACACACACACACACACACACACACACACACACACACACACACACACACACACACACACACACACACACACACACACACACACAGGAAGTGGTTTAACGGTTGTTTTTCTTCACTCTGCTTTCACTTTTTGAGTTTGATTGCACTTTGCGAAAAGTGTGTGTGTGTGTGTGTGTGTGTGTGTGTGTGTGTGTGTGTGTGTGTGCGCGTGCGTGCGTGCGTGCGTGTGTGCGCGTGCGTGCGTGCGTGCGTGTGTGTCCCCTCCAGGCACTGTGATTTCATTATCTGGTGAATGTCAGCAATGTGAACCCTCCCATTGGAATGGACATGGATCAACTCCACGTCAACAGCTGTGTGTGTGTGTGTGTGTGTGTGTGTGTGTGTGTGTGTGTGTGTGTGTGTGTGTGTGTGTGTGTGTGTGTGTGTGTGTGTGTGTGTGTGTGTGTGTGTGTGTGAGTCAGAGCTTCACAGTGCTGCTGGACTCTCAGAGACCACAATCAGATTGTGTAGTAATTCTACAACACAAAAGGAACAACAGATCCACAACTGCTTTGTGCATCTTTGTTTTTCTGTATTTTCTCTTGTTGATTTGTGTCTCTGTTGTTTTTGTGTGTTGCAAATGTAACAATAAGCCTGAAACTGACCTAAAACCAGCGTCAAGAGTCACAACTTGTCATGAGATAGTAGTAGAGAGAAATCTAACCCGAAACAAAACGGAGACGAGTCAAATGTTCGGTTGAATCTGGTGAGAAATGTCATCTAAATCTAGTCTCAAACTTGCCTGAAATCAACTTAAAGCTACATTAAAGTTGGTCTGAAATATTGCCTGTCTAAAACCCCCCTGATGGCTCCGCCTCTTTAAATTGGTCAAAATCCCAAAAATTAGATCCAAAACTCGAATAAACCTGAAAAAAATAACTCCAATCCAAAACAAGCTCTGATGTAGTTCAGCTCGTTCATCTTTGTAACGTCACCTGAATCCACCCTGAACAACAGTGAGACACACTTCCACTGATCCACAGGCAGAACATGTTCTTACTCTGGTTTGTTTGTTTTTTTGTTGTTGTTTACTTTGTATTTGGAGGAGGAGGCTCCACGTCGGCCCTCCGTGTCTGAACTGGCTGGAAGATTCAAGTCTCCTGCTGCCGCCAACGAAGCCGTGAGTCTGAGACACGCCGGCGTTTAGACACGTCCCGTCCTCGCGGTGCGTTCAAACGTCATTGTGCTGTGGTTTTTACAGGACAAACCTGTGAGACGACGACCTCCCCGCTCGCTGCAGCTCCCCAAAGCACAGGGCGACCACCAGGAGGTGAGGACACCCACGAGGAAATGAAATGAGACACAAAGAGAAACAAACAATACAAATACATCACATCTATTGTGGATGACATGAAACAAAAACTACGATATGTATGTGTCAGTCTGCAGGCGCCACGTCTCCACTTCCTTCCAACGTGAAGAGAAACTCTGCTCTGATCGAGAAGCTCCAGGTGAGACTGTTCTGTCCCCTACTGTCTCCTACTGTCTCCTGCTTTCCTCCACTGCCCTCTCCTGTCCCCTACTGTCTCCTACTGTTCTGTACTGCCCCTTAGTGTCCGCTACTATCCCTTACTATCCTCTGCTGTTGTCTACTGTCCCTTGTTGTCCCCTACTGCCCCTGTTGTCCACTACTGCCCCCTAGTGTCCTCTACTATCCACTACTGCCCCCTGCTGTCCTCTATTGTCCACTACTGCCCCCTGTTGTCCCCTACTGTCCACTCCTGCCCCCTGTTGTCCTCTACTGTCCTCTGCTGGTGTGGACACCATTACTATGACATCACTGTGACGTCACTCTGTCTCCATACAGGCCAACCTGGCTCTCTCTCCTTCAGCTCCTCCAAAGAGCCCCGGCTTCAGGCTGTTGCCCCCCTCCTTCGGCCCCCCCTCTCCTTCTGCCCCCGCCCCCACACCAACATTGTCGGCCACACCCACCAGTCCCACCGCAGCTTCTCCAGTCACAGAGGAGGGCCCCGCCTCCTTCGAAGCCCCTCCCACTGCAGCAGAGGGGGGCCTCCTGCTCAGCGTCAACAAGGTGAGATTGAACGGTCGTCATGTGACTTTCTCACCTGTTCAGCTGTGACATCATCAGGCTGTCTCTGCTCCCATTGGTCCTCCCTCTACAGGGCAGAGCTCGCCATTCCATCCGACGGCGCCCTCCATCCCGCCGCCATCGAAAGTCCAGCTGCGGAGACGAGGTCAACGACACAAATGATGCCACAGACACACAACCGAGCTCCACAAGAGAAGGAGGAGGAGAGGAAGAAGAAGAGCAGAGACAATCAGATGCTTTAACGTCTCTGCACAGAAACAAGTCCATCAAAGAAGACGAGACAAAGAACAGTGACGGCAGGACGGATAGAGAGCGCCAAGAAGGCGGAGCTTCATCAGAGCCGGAAGAGAAAGAGAAGGAGGAAAAAGAGGAGGAAAGTTCAGAACAGATCCAAAAACATGAGGAAGACGGGATAGATGGCACAGAAAAAGAAAACAACGAGGTGTTTACACAACACATTCACAAAGACACAAAACAAGAACACAGAAAACTACAAAAACACAAAAAACTATAAAGAAAAACTAAACATTTCCAAAGAGACTCACAAGAACTATGAAGGGACAAAAAAAAAAAAACAAGAGACACAAACCAACCAAGATATACAAAACAAAGACAGAAAAAACTTAAAAGTGAAAAAAACATAAAGAAAAACTAAATAACAAAAAAAAGACAGAAGAAAAGTACAAGACACAAAAAACAGAAACAAAAAGAAATGTGAATGAAAACCAAACAACTTTAAAGAGGCAAAAACTACAAAAAAAACTAAAAGGTAAGTGACAAAAAAGAATAAACCACAAAAAGGTACAAAACAACCCCAAAGAAAGACTGAACATCCAAAATGTGACACAAAACGACAGAGATGCAAAACAACCACAAAGTCACACAAAACAACCACAAAGAGACAGAAAAAACAAACACGAAGAAACAGTCATAAAGTGAAAAAGAACAACCACTGAGACACACAACAACCACAAAGTGACAAAAAGCAACCACAAAGAAACAGTAAACTACCATAAAGTCACATAAAACCAAAACGTGACACAAAACAACCACAGAGACATACAACTACAATGTGACAAAAAATAACCACAAAGTGACACAAAGCAACCACAAAGAGGCATACAACATCTACAAATTGACAAAAAACAACCATAAAGAAACTGTAAACAACCACAAAGTGACACAAAACAACCACAAACACACAAAACAACCACAAAGAGGCACACAACAACTACAAAGTGACAAAAACAACCAAACAACCATAAAGTGACACACAACAACCACAAAAATACACTAAACAACCACAACGAGAGACAAGACAACCACAAAGTGACACAAAACAACCATAAATAGAAACAAAACAACTACTAAAGAGACATACAACTACAAAGTGACAAAAAATTCAACTATATAGAAAAAGTAAACAACCATAAAGTGATACACAACAACCTCAAAAAGACACTAAACAACCACAACGAGAGACAAAACAACCGCAATGCTCACAGGTGTTCTGACACGGATGTTTGTCCAATAGGAGGCGCTACACTCAACCCGATGACCTTTCAGACGCCCAACTGTCCGAGCCCCTGGAATCCTGCGAAAGAGACCCTGTGGCCGAGTGCAGTCGTGGAGGAGGCGGAGCTCCTGTGCTGACCGGCACAGTGATGATGTGCTGGCGAGAGAGGCGGAGCTTATCCGGGGGCCAAGTGGAGTTTGTGTCATTGAGAAGATAATGGGACTTTTTATGACTTTTTCCTGATGTTTCGTGCCTTTAAAGCAGCTGAGTGCAAAGTGTCAACATTCTCAAACAACGTCCACAGCTGGAGAAGCTTTTCACAGCATTTAATAATAATGATAATAAATTGTCCTTAAAAAGCACTAATAGGAGATTTCTACTGTTTTACGCACACAAATAAAAAATAACAAACAGTGGTTTTGTGGTCTCAGACACACAAAACCACCCTGCTGTTAAGTGTTTCTGCAAGCCAGTGAAAACCTGTGTGTGTGTGTGTGTGTGTGTGTGTGTGTGTGTGTGTGTGTGTGTGTGTGTGTGTGTGTGTGTGTGTGTGTGTGTGTGTGTGTGTGTGTGTGTGTGTGTGTGTGTGTGTGTGTGTGTTGTAAGCAGCAGGTGAACTGTATCCAATACCTCAATCTAATTCAATATAATCCTATTACAGTAATCGTCTTATTAAGAAAAGCATCCTTAATCAAAAACATTATTTATTTGTGTGTTTAAAATATGTAGCAGTTACTGTAACTGCTACATATTTTAAACACAAATAAATAAAAACATTTTTTTACCACTGTTTAAAGTGCTATTTAAAACATTATAAACTAAATTAAAAACTATAACTGTGACATTAAATGGATAATCATTTTTGATTTCTCTGTAAACCGTAATAATTCAAACTGCACTGAAAATGGTCCAAAACTCTTTTGAGTTAAATGATTTTTGGCGACTGTGTGGCTGCCCTCACATGGCAGAATGGAGTTTGTCCTTTTTGTCTCTCCTGCTTGCTCATGTGGAACTGTAGAGTTTTTCTGTAAAAGTGCCTTGAGACGACTGCTTTGTATTTGCCGCTATATAAATAAAACTGAAGCGATTCAACCACGAGGAGATGAAGGGGTTAAAACTGTCTGGGTACAACAGGTAATGCTTTGTTTCTGAGGACAAGTGGAAATAAATGGTGTGTGTGTGTGTGTGTGTGTGTGTGTGTGTGTGTGTGTGTGTGTGTGTGTGTGTGTGTGTGTGTGTGTGTGTGTGTGTGTGTGTGTGTGTGTGTGTGGAGGATTTCCCTGCTGGCTGTTGTCCAGCAGACTGAGGAGGGGTTACGAGGAGGCTGGCTGGATGCTGCTGCTGGATAATCGCTCTGATCCTCTGATACACTCTCATCGCCGCGGCCTGAAATAACTCAGATCAACCAGGAGCGTCGCCGCTCTGGAAACTCTGCCCTCAGTGCCAAAAACCAGCCCGCAGGCCCGCGAGTGAAAGGACACGCAACCTGTGACCTCAGCAGCCACACAATACGGAGAACTGCTGCCGCCAACATCCAATCAGAGAGCTTTCCTACCCGGCGCTGAGGCGATACAAGGGGCGGGGCCTAGAGAGCGACATCATCAACCCTGATGTACCTGGTTCCACAGAAACAAAAAAACATCTATCAGAAGAAGGTTCCTGTTACGACCCTTGAGGAAAGACACAAACAACCACAAAGAGACACAAAACCACCATAAAAACACCCAAAATATAGACACAAAACAACCACAAAGACACAAAACAACCACAGACACAAAACAACCACAAAGAGACAAAACAACCACAAAGAGACAAAGACACAAAACAACCACAGACACAAAACAACCACAAAGAGACAAAACAACCACAGACACAAAACAACCACAAAGACACAAAACAACCACAGACACAAAACAACCACAAAGACACAAAACAACCACAGACACAAAACAACCACAAAGAGACAAAACAACCACAGACACAAAACAACCACAAAGACACAAAACAACCACAAAGAGACAAAACAACCACAAAGACACAAAACAACCACAAAGAGACAAAACAACCACAAAGACACAAAACACCTGCAGAGTCTTTGTGGTTGTTTTCTGCTCATCTCTTGAGGTTTTGTGAAATTTTTTGTATTTGTCTTTCCGTGTTAGTTTTATTGTGACTCTGTTTCGTGTCTCTTTAAGGTTGTTTTTTGACTCCGACACTGTTTTTTTTTCTCTTTCCAGTTAATCTTTCTCTTTTTGTGTAATTTTGTGACTCTGAAGTGAACCTCAGCTTTCCTCGCGTCGGCGGCTTTACCGAGAAACGCCGTCTCGGTGCGTCAATCAGACGAGGCGTCGATCAGCCTGCCAGCAGGTGAGATCAGAGCCCGACTCCTCTGAGGAAGACACATTTACACTCAGCATCACTTTCCAACTCACACTGAGTAGCTCCCCTGCAGTCACCACGGCGACATGTCACAAGCCGACAGTTTGAAACTTCTCGAAACAATCTTTCAGTTTGTAATCTGAGCTGTAACCATGGTAACACGTCACAAATTTCACCACCAGCCCACATCCACAGGTGGTTGGCGCGTCGACTATGCGCTGACGCCTGCTAAGTTACAGAAGGAGAGGTTGGATGAGGCGACATTGTAACGTTGGTTTTCATTAATGGTCAAAGTCGACATGTTAACGCCTGAAGGTGGCGCTACAAGGGAAATTATTATTTAATTTTTTTTACTGCCGACTGAAACCAAATTTTGGTTGTTTTGTGTTTCTCTGTTGTAACTTTTTCTAAGAGTGTGTGTGTGTGTGTGTGTGTGTGTGTGTGTGTGTGTGTGTGTGTGTGTCTGTCTGTCTGGACCAGAACACCCAGGTCACGGGGTTATGTAAGCACCCTGGGTCCAGGGCCAGGCGTCCAGCCTCAGGTTCCCGGGCCGCGGCTCCTCCTCCCGGCTCGGCCTCTGGCAGCGCCGCCTGATCTCATTAGGAGGTTATTTTAGTTGCTTTCTTGATTCTTCCTGCGAGACCTAAGAGGGTTAGCGAGTCCTGCTGCGTGCTGGGAGCGGGCTGGATGTGGGCCGACTCGAGCCTCCTGCTGCCGACGCCGCTGCCGGACTCGGACTGCGCCGCCTCCTCTGGGTCCCGGTCCTGACGAGGGTCCAAGGAGCAGGACTCACTCCCCGGCCATGGGGAACCACGGCTCCAGCCTGGACGACATCCTGGCCGAGGACATGCACCACTGGTACAACATGTTCATGAAGGAGTCTCCGTCGGGACTCATCACGCTGTTCGAGCTCAAAGCCATCCTCAACCTGAAGGGCATGAACGAGAACGCCAGCAGCTACGTGGACCAGGTCTTCTTCACGTTCGACATGGACGGAGTGGGTACACACACACACACACACACACACACACACTCACATCACAGACTCAGAACACGCAAAAACTCAAACACACTGATGATCAAACACAGCGAGTAAACGCAGTATTACAGTAGTACAGTGCTTTTAGTTTCACGGTATAAAAGCACACAGTACTCTTGCAGTAGCATTACACAATGTACTCTGAGTACCAGGCAGCTAATTGCAGTAATCTCTGTTTTTATCCTGATAACTTGGTTCAGATAGAGTAATTGCTTTCTTGGGCTGGTGGCGAGCCGATTGGTTGGGGGCGGTGAGGCATCATGAGGATGAGCCAATTAGATGCCGCGTGGAAGGAGACCCGACCGCTGAGTCATCGTTCAACCAACATCTTGAAACAACCAGAGAACTTCCTGTGTCACTCGGAGGAAGTTCAGAGGCTCAGGTGCCAGAAAAGTTGGGACGGGAGCAAGTTCACCAATGTGCACCAGTGTGTGAACCGGTGTGCACAGACAATGGTGGTCTTCAGAAGCGTTTGTTGAAGATGGTTTTCAAAAGTGTCCACAGGCAGTGGTTTTGTAGAAGCATTCACAGACAATAGCTTTCAGACACTGGTTGTCAGATGTTTTCACCGACGACGAACGTTTTGAGATGAGTTCACACACTGATTTTCAGAAGATGGTTTTCCCAAGTGTTGACAGACAATGGTTTTCAGAAGTGATTAGAAACCCTGGTTTACAGTGGTATTTCCAGACGATGGTTTTCAGAAGTTTCTACACACTGACTTTCAGGCCATGGCTTCAGACGATGGTTTTTAGAACGTTGGAAGGGCGATGGTTTAAAGAACTGTCTCCAGACGATGGTTTTGAGAAGTGAGTTCACCAGTTGTCAGAGATACTTTCTCTCACCTCCCGTGCGTCTGAACCGGGATTCCCTGGAACTCTCACTCTAATTGACTTAGAGGGTTTGCGTGCAGATCTGTTATCCTACCTGTGTGTGTGTGTGTGTGTGTGTGTGTGTGTGTGTGTGTGTGTGTGTGTGTGTGTGTGTGTGTGTGTGTGTGCGCGTGCGTGTGTGTGTGTGTGTGTGTGTGTGTGTGTGTGTGTGTGTGTGTTGTGTGTGTGTGTGTGTGTGTGTGTGTGTGTGTGCGTGCGCGCTAAGTGGATTGGAAGTGTTTGTTGATGGAGCTGAGTGCCGAGGACATCAAAGCTTTATTCATTTCAATCTTTTCCCTTCACAGGTTTGTTCGTTGCTGCAGAATAAATTGTGGAAATAGAATACGTGAAAAACTATTTAGTGAAATCTGAATACCACAGGGCAGATTACTCATTGTAATTAATAAATTGATGGAGCATTTTATTTTGAATCATAATTTAAAAACAATGTTTATTTATTGTCATATTTAGTTGCATCTTTCGGAAATATAACCTACAGATCCTTTAGTTTTCAATTTAATTTTCAGTTGAATAGATTTGTACATTGATGAAATACTTTATATTCCTAAATGTTCTTTTCATAGTTTTTTTTTTTAAATGTTTCAATATTTTTTTTTTCCACTTTACTTTTCAAATCTTAGTTCATTCAAAAAAGAAAATATTTTGTCATTTAATTATATCTAATGAACAACCTGAAGTTATTTTGTATTTTATTATATGAATAAAATGTGATTTATTACAGTTTTTTTGCTGCTGTTTGACGTTGTTGAAGCTGAGGATAAAAACCCCCAATGGGCTCCTGGAGTATTAATATTCTTTTTGGGGGTCTGCAGGACGGATACATCGACTTTGTGGAGTACATCGCCGCCATCAGCCTGCTGCTGAAGGGGGAAATCAACCAGAAACTCAAGTGGTACTTTAAACTCTTCGACCAGGACGGCAACGGGAAGATCGACAAGGACGAGCTGGAGACCATCTTCTCGGTAGGAGAAACACTCCGACGGGCTGGGAGGTCAGAGCGTCGCTGACAGGAAGCGACTGAGCAGATTCAGATTTAGAAGGGGTGTCTTTACATTGAGGCGCTTCTCCTTCACTGGTAAACAGGAGTTTGGTCTAACGGTAACAGTGCGGCGGTTCAATGACGACGTGAGCGAGGACCAAAGCCGGCAGAAGGTTCTGCGAGCGGGACAGAGAGAGAGACAGCAGCTCTGATGTCGCATTCATCTCCGTCTAAACTTTTATTTTAATTCATCAATTCACTTTCTCATAAAGACAAAGTGGTCATCATTATTGTTTATCATATTAATCTTTTTTGAACACATTTGACAAAAAAGAAAAGAAAACGTAAGCACTAAAAGAAGAAAGAAAATCTGCTTTGGTTTAAAATATTTAAAGAAATATGTTAAAGCAGGGTAAAAAATCTAAATGACTAATAAACTAAATTCAACTTTTTTTTACAGAGAAATAGACAATATAAGTTAAATATGGCAAAATAATTCACATGCTACATATAAAAATGCCAAATTATTAATTTTCTCGCTAATTATTTTGATAATTATCAATATTCTGATCTGAAAGCTCAATTATATTTGATTTTTAAAAAACCAATGAAATGTAACAAATCACTCATTTAAATATCAATTAATTTGACAGAAATTACCAACTAGTCCAGATAAATGAGTGCGGAGGTTCTTGATGCTGCTGGTGATGAAAAGAGTGGGACTGCAGGTGGAGTTGGGGACTTTAAAGGAAAAGTTAAGGAGGTGATTTAGGCCGGATTAGCTCTGAAATGAGATGACTGTTAATCTGCTGAACGAACTGGCTGTGCGAGTCCAGCGGAAGCTGCTGGAAGTGGGACAGCAGGTCTGCGGCCTGTCTGCACAGAGGTCGGACCAAAGTGAAGCCGGCCTCCCGAACCGGGCGGCGCACGTTAAGGGGGGGGGGGGGGGGGGTGAAAGAAATGAGCTTGTTTATTAATTATCATTGGAACTTGAATATTGTGAAAATTCTGGACATTCAAAAACAGATTATGAAATATTTCACTGGTTTTATTGGTCATAAAAGTAAAGACGAAAAGCTCACGTAACTTCATAAAATGCTAAATTTACAAGACATGATAACTCCAACACTAAAACCTAAATAGAGCGAGCAAGATGGGCGTTTCCTTTTATTAGCTTACTTTTTATTAAGTTAAAATACCTCTAAAACCAGATTATTTACATGCAAACATACAAAATATTGTCTGCAGATTGTCACATTTTCAGCTTAAATTTTCTAAATTCAGAATTAATCACAATTACAATTTAGATTATTGGAGAACTAATTGTTTAATGAGCTCAGGGTTTTTTTTTTTTTTTTAGGTTTGTGAGGTTACAGCTCAACTGTCGGTCAATAAAATATATATTTCATTTATCAACCTTTCTCGACACAAACAGATTAATTTTAAGGTAATTTAGGATCATCAGAATCATGTTTTTTCAAATAACAAATGAACCTTAGTATTGTAGTTTAAATGAAAACGACAGTGGTCCCAGTATAACTCCATGTGGAACGCCGTATATCAAATCAACTGTATTCAACGTCATTTTTTTTTTTAAAACACGTTACCTATTTAAGTGTAGAAAATGTGATGTTAAGATTTTGAACTTTAAAAACAAAAAAAAGGAATACCGTTTGTAGGAGCCAAATGTGATATATTGGATTGTGTACAAATGTTTGACCTGTGTGGGTGTGTCACTGACGTCATGCGCATATAGACTGGGGCAATGAAGGAGGAGACAGGTGTTGACCCCGGAAGGGCACACAGGTTTTTGACAATATACCAGCCAGCCTAATACTGGGCTGGTGAGCTGTTGCCTCGGTAGGTGGGTCTGACGCTCTGGCGGAGTTTATCGGACTATGCTTGTGTTTTGTGCTCTGTTGAATTGAACTTTGAGGTCATATAACTTGCACAAAAATAAAGAGATTTTTTGTATCTTACCGGATCGTTGGACTCAATTGATGGACACAAAGCAAAAAGGTAAACAATAGCCGCCTAGCGCGTCAGACCCACCTACCGAGGCAACAGCTCACCAGCCCAGTATTAGGCTGGCTGGTATACCGTTTGTGTTTGTCCAAAACACAAACGCCATCCAGTGCACAAGAAGAATTATAGCAACTCTAATCATTGCTGTTAATAAGAACTACAATGTTCCCAGAACAACTCCCTGTGGAACACCACTTATCAAAACAACAGTATTTGAAGCTGAATAACTGTTTAATCGTTCACACAAGTTAAGACTTTTATTGCACAAAATGATTCAGTAAATAGCTGCCTAAGATCGAAAAGAGTCATTCAGTTTAAAAATTGGTTTGTATATTGATGAACTGCTATGAGTTTAACACTTCTTTTAACATTGAGGTCTGACGTAAAACAATCCATTTCATCAATAGTGACAATAATAGTTTGTACCAACTATAACCATTGTTGTAATCTAGAACAGTGTTCCTAGATTAACTCCCTGTGGAACACCACTCTAAATGTTACCTTTATCTAAAGCAGAAAAAACATGTAAACTATTTTTTTTACGCATTTTTTTTTTCAGTAGTTACCAACGTAAATGCAAAAAGCCTTTAAAAGAAAATGTAATGTCTATTCTGCCTCAGCTGATTAATTGTGAGTCTTAGGTTCAGAAATTTTATAGTGCAAAAAAAAAAAAAAAGAAATATAGCTGTAATTCAACAGAAAGAAAAAAGTATTCCACTTGAGCAAGCACTAAAAAGTGTGTTTGAATCAACCTAAAGCATTAATTCAAGTAAAAACTACTGTGGTCCCTGAATCGCTCTGTGTGGAACACTAATTATGAGTGAATCTTCATTAATCACCTGAAGAAAGCAAAAATATTTCTGGATTTCTTCATCTTTCTAACTGCTTTGTTCTAAAAAAAAAAAACTGTTTCCTGTTTCAATAAGCGATGGACTGTTATGAGTGTAAAACCCCTGACTAATGTCAGAATATTACATGTGAATCTCTTACGTTGTCACTTGTATTACTTTAAAACAACTCTTATCATTGGTGTGAAGGAGCACAAACGGTCCCAGAATAGCTCCCTGTGGAACACCGTGTATCCTTTATCACAGCAGGTGGCCAAACATGATGTTGCGTAGTTTTAGTGTGCACACTTTGCATGAGAGACTTGAACAAAATTAAGTAAAATCACACAATACATCTCATGTATTACTTTCTCCCCCTTTAGGCCATCCAGGATATCACGCGGAACAGGGAAACCGACCCTGAAGACATCGTGTCGCTCATTTTCGAGAGAATCGACGTGAAAGGAGAAGGTAAAGAAGAGCAACAACATCCAAGTTTCACGTTCAGTCTGTGTATTTCATAAACATCCTAGTTTGGATCCAGATATTCATGTTGATTACATTTAACATTGTTACTGCACGTACAGTATTTTATGGACAATGTGGTAACTACGTTTATTTTTGATTGCACAGATATTTCCATGTAAAAACGTTTCAGAAATTCTTAAATTAAATTTTTTTATTCATCTATTCATTTATTTTTCTTGACACAAAATGTTATTTTTTGTTAAAAGCTAAGGCGAAACATATATTAAGAAAAACTACAATTCTATAAGTTGTTAAAAAAAAAAAATTGCCTTTCAGTCTCAGAGGGATCACACTTTTTTTTTTAAATAAAAAAACTGTACGTTATTTCCATTTGCATGGTAACTTTCAGGGACATGTTTTTTCAGCTTTATTTGGTTAAAATAACTGAATTAATTCAAGTTATGTAATGTTTAAAAAAAAACTGAGTTTACTCACTTGCTCAAGAAAAGTTTCATCTTTCTTGCTTTTACATTGCTTCTAACATTAAACTTTTCCATTTCTATGAAAAAAACCATATTTTTGGTAACTACCTGATTATTCACCCTTCGGTTGGGTCAGTGAGCTGTTTTGAAGCACATGTATGAAATTCCTGGTTTCGCATGAGACTCACAATACATAAAATGAACTGTAAAAACTGTTTTTCTAAAAAAAGAACACAAATCTGTCGGTCAGTTTATCAAATTACTTTTAAAAAGTTGAACAGCGGTGAAGTCCAGCTCTTCCTGTTGCCCCACATTGTCACTGTGATCAATAGTTTGGCCACTAGAGGGCACAATACACCCACAGTCGAGATGGAGTAGGTGCAGTTGAGCCCGTATTAATGGATGTAAAGCTTTGACCTCTGACCCCACAGGCGAGCTGACCCTGGAGGAGTTCATAGAGGGCGCCAAAGACCATGAAGACATCATGGATATGCTGAAAAACTTGATGGACCTGACACCTGTCCTAGAGATCATCGTGGCGGGCCGGGCGGGATGACAGCCGGCAGAGCGACCAGTACCTCAAAGACTGACCGGACCGTCCCCTCCCCTCTCCCGACCCACACAACAAGAACATCGACCGATTTTCTAGCCCCCATCTCAGGAAGCAACACATGTTGAGACAAACTCTAATTGTCTGTCCAGCCTCTGAGCTCAGTTGCCCCGCCCCTTCCTGTTCTTCGGCTTTCAGGCTGCAAAGGAACTCCGAACACGCCGCAGATCCGACAAGATTCGAGATTTGAGTTTGCACAACAGAGTGGAGCGCAATTTCTGGGAGAAAAGTCCAGAACTGAGTCTCAAAACGTGTTGGAACACCATATTAAACATCTTGTAGTTTCTCCGACCAGGTTTGCCAACTGTAGAGTAAATTGGGTTTTCTACGGATGAACTACATATTTTCCATGAAAACAAATTCAAACCCTGAAATACGTTGATACTTTGAGGAACAGCGTGTAGTATCGAAGTAAAACCGCCTCCAGCTGGCAGCAGTGAGTCAATGTAGGTACATTTTTGGTGTCGGTATTTTGAGGCTCCTTCTGTTCTTGGACTGAATGCAAGAGAGGGAGAGCGACCCACTGCATCACCTGCTGGTACAAAGTGGTATTGCAGCATGATGATGGTTTCAAAGTTGTTTTTGACTTGAGATTGTACATACTGCACCTTTGAGGTTCAATCTGAATTCACTCAGAACGTCTTTCCATTTCTTCGAAGAAGCAAAGAAAAAGAAGGTGAGCCAGGAAAAAAAATAAGATAAAGGAACAAAAGATGCACATTCCAGCATTGGAAGTAAAGCAGAAATATGTGATAGACCTTATTTAACATTCTCAATTGTTGCTTTTGAAGTGAACGCCTCTGAACAAGCCGTCACTGTGAACAGAGAATGTGGGTTCCACAATGTTTGTGATGATATGGAAAAATCTACCGGTGACATACAGCCATCAACTTCAGCTTTGTCTGTGTGTCTAAACTTTACTGGATCACATCTAACCAGATCAGACCGAGCAGTTCCAACCGGGTCGACCCAGTTCAACCAAACCAAACCAGATTAAACCACTGAAACTACGTCAAACCAGTTTGGCACAATAATACCAGAGTTCAACAGTTCAGCCAGATGGAACTACATTAAACCTTATTAAATAATCCTAAACTATCAAACCAGCTCAGCATTCAACATGGCATCATTGTTTTAAACCAGTTTTAACCAGGTCAAACCAGTTCAATTAAGATCAAAGCTTAGTAAATCGTACCAAACCAATTGTAGATGGAATCATTCCACACTATAACAAAAACACACAACTACATTGGTCAAGTACATCAGAATGGAACCACTTCAAAACACAACTGGCCAGTTCAATGACGTTTAACCAGTTTAAACCAGATTAGAAGAGTAAAACGAGATTAAACCGGTTCAAAGAAGATCACGTCTCACAAAAACACATCAAACTAATTTCAACAGGTCAACAGCGAACCAGACCAGACTGAAGTTCATCAAACTGAATCAGACCGACTTGAATCTAGTGCATCATTTCAAAACCGGTTCAACCAAAGGTTGAAAAGTTAGTAAAAAAAGCAGGCTTCCCATGTTTTGAGACTCATAATTATGGGATAAATACTTCAGAACTATTGCGAGCACATCAATGGACTGATAGAGCACCTTTTTTTTTCTCTTCAAAATTTCATAGTATAGAAAATATGCACAACTGATAAATGAAAGAAAACTGCTGACTTAATTTAGCATAGGTATCACAGCTGCTAATTTAGCTTTGCATACAATGTGGAAACAAGACGAAACCACAAATATAACTTAACATGAACATGGTAAACTGCTAAACTGGCCGCGCAAAACTCCGATGAGACAATGGAAACTTCCGACTCAGCTCAGCGCGACAACAGAGTTTCACCATTAAACTCAAACAATACGAATCGCTCACATCACGTAGCACAAGAAAACTTTTTTAACTCAAAAAACTGTTGGCTTGGAATATAAACAATCAGAACCTGCTAACTTATCTTACCACAAACCTTAGCTTAGCGTACTGTGATGCTAACTTAGGCTAGGATCAGCTGCTAATGTCTCGTACCGTCGTCACTTACCAGAAAGCAGGTCAAAACCTGCTAGCCTGGCTCTAGTGTTGCACTAAATGCTGCTTCTCATTTATCCGTATAGAACCAAAATGTCTTGAATGGAAATTTTATAAAAAATTCAGTTGTGATGAAGGCGAATGCCGAAAAAGCAGCAGTTAAATTCTTAAGTGATGGCAGTGATACGCAGCAGTGATATTTCCACCCACATGTGTTTTATGTTTTGATCATTGTTAGCTTTGTGTGAATGGTCTCATTTAGAAGGAATCTGCTGAGTGGTTGGAGTGTTTCAGAACTTTTTACTTTTATACGATGACGTGTGAAACGAGCAGGATGACAGAGGACGAGTGTCTCGCAGCGTAGAGTGATCGTCGATACCAAAGCTGGTTAGAGTCGAGGCCGTTCTGCCCTTAAAGCTCCAAATTTGTAGTCGTACAGTCAGATCTGATCTGCAGGTGTGATAGTCAGAGAAAACATGTCCAGTAAAACAATTTAATTACTCATGTTTTGTGTTGCCTTATCAATAAAGTTTTAATCAAAGTGTCTCCATCTATTCACCTTTAAAGGTTAAAAAACAAAAATGTAGAGAGAACCTGGAATTGATCCCTGAGGAACTCCAAACTTAATATGGGCTGACTTATTGTTGACCATAATGGCCAAGACAACCAAATAATTCCTAAATATTCTGCAGATAAACTGTGTTTTTCAGGTAAAACTGCAAGTTTGGAGTTCCCCAGGGCTCAACACGAGGTCCTCAATACTTTTCATTTCACATTTATTGTCTGCAAGGAAGACAGAATTAGAAATATTCACAAAAACGTAATTGTGCCAGTCTGTCTGTTGCAGAACAATTCGTCTCCAATTTGAAAAAAAAAAAAAAAAAAAAGGCATTTATAACTTTATTAAAAAACATGAAAATAAGTTAAAATGCAAACTTTTTTTTTTTTTTTTTTTTTAAACTTTGTGCTGGCGACCCGTCTAGCGTGGACCCTGCCCTCGCCCAAAGTAGGCTGGGATCGGCTTCAGCGCCCCGCGAACCTGAATTTGATGAACTGGAAAGAAAATGGATGACAGATGGACATATTACATAGTAATTAAAGCATAATAGTTATTTGCTGTAAACTACCAATTTTATACTACTACTTTACAAAAATACATAGAAGCCTGTTCTTTTTAACTACATTTTCACACAATTCAATGAACTCAAGATATTGAGCAGATTTGCAGGTAAGATTCAAAGAATCAAGGTTTGGAATTCCCCAGGGATCAACTCTGGGTCCTTTATAACCCTTTAAAGTCTTTTATTTAGAATTCCACATCAACTCACCTGCTGTGAGTCATAATAAGCACATAACAGACACTAAAGGGGACGGATCTGTTTTTATTTACAAGTGCAGAAAAACAAACATGCTTTGGTCCTCGAAGATTCAATTTGACCCTGAAATGATTCAGAAACATTTGAAACAAACACAGATTGGGAGAGACGTTTCACACAGGAAGTGTCACACAGGAAGTGTCACACAGGAAGTGTCACACAAGAAGTGTCACACAGAAAGTGTCACACAGGAAGTGTCACACCAGCGTTTGATCTGAGCTGCAGGACCGAGTCTTTCCCAGAACGCATCAGGTCAGAGGAGGCGGAGCTTATTAGGTTCAAATAACCTCTCTGTCACACTTGTTTTTTTTACTATTCTCATCCAGAAACTCATGAGAATGTTAGATCTGACAGTTGTCGTCCATCAGGAGTCCGCCACTCGTCTGACTGGTTAATATAAAACATTTCCAAAAGAAAAAGAAGAAAAAATTGTTCTGAAGAGGGGAAAACGCCATGTTTGTAATTCTGGAGCTGCGAGCTTCTTCCCAGTGTTCCCAGTGTAAAACATCCGTTCAGGCTTTGGACTGAATATATGGAATATATAATATTCCAACTCACACAATTTGCAGACGTGGCTCTCAGGACCTCCCACACAGTTTGTGTTCTTTGTTTTTTTTTATATCAATCTGCAGTTTCACTCGGTCTCCTCTTATCATCTTTATCTCCTTTAATCCGACGTGAGATGGAAATTATGGTTTAGAATTAAATGAGGTCAGAGTCGAAGATATTTCCTGTTTGATTCACAGTAGAAACATTTAATCCCATCAGAGTGCTCAGTTTAATACCATGAAGGAAACGTCTGACTAGGACCTGTGACTCTAATGCACTGGTTGTGTTTTCCAGCATCTTTGACTCGTTTGCATCTGACATGGATGAAAAGACGTTTCCTTGTTTGTGACGGGTGGGATTCCACGTGTGGGCGTCTGACCTTTGACCTCACTGTCGCTTGGGCTTGTCCTCTGACTGCAGCAGGCTGCCGTACAGGCGTAGGAAAGAGTAGCAGACGCCCGCCGCGCAGTACACCGACGTCACCAGCAGGGGGAGGAAGGGCAGGCTCTGTCCCCACGGTGACAGCGGGAAGACCGCTTCACAGGCTATCGCCACGGCGACCAGGCCCAACAGGTACGCGACCTCCAGGGGGCGGAGCAGGGGACCCTGGCCACTGCCATGAGAAGTAATCCGATTACTTTGAAGCATTATGAAAAGTTGCTAACGCGTCTAAACTTCAAAAACTTAATTAAAGTAGCATAATAACTTGTTTTTCTGGATTAACCAAAACTGTAGCTCATGTTGACTTTATGAAACTGAACAACTATTGATATTTTATTCCATCATTTTTGGATCATTTGAACCATTTAATCCTCTGATATCCTCTGCACCACAAGGAAAAACTACAACGTTAAAAATTAAAGGCTATTATGGTTCTATTTCACCCATTCAAGATGAGTTTGGGGTGTATGTGGCCTCTCAACTGAAACGTGTCTGACACCCGTTTTAAACCATTTCACGTGCCGCTCCACGACTGCAGTCGTCTGGTTCAGCGCCACAAAAGTATTGAGGGGGAAAAAAAAGAAGTTTGGACGACGATGGTTGTTTTTTTTCCTGGTGGATCAAATTGTTTTTCGCTGTTTCATCGTCTCTGATTCCAGATTAAACTTCAAGAATGAATGAAGCATCACTCTATCAGACTTTATGCTAAAAACAACCTCCAAGTACTTTGTAAGAAAGACATTTGTAATAAATTGGAAATGTTTGACCTCCAGGTGGCGCCACAAGAGCACATTGTCAACTTTGGTTGATGGTGGATAAATTTGCTCAAATGTAAATTATAGAGTTCAGAGCTTTTCTGGACTTCTTGTTCTTATGGAGTATGAATGGGTCTTTAGAGACTCTCTCCTTAGAAGAGAATGGAGTTCATTGCTTTCGTTAATAGAGATTAAATCAACAGTAACATCTTCAAGCAAAGTACTTCTGATACTCGGAGTGCGAACAGAGAGGCCGCTCACCTGTGGAGCTTCCTGAGCGCCGAGAAGGAGAAGACGGTGAACATCAGCATGAGGGACACTTTGATGAGCAGCTCTGCAGGAGGGAGACAGGACACGTCATGGCTGAATGGAGTGGGCGGGGCCTCGTCTCACCTGCTGCACGGTGGCTGGTTTACCTGCGGGAGTGAAGAGCAGCGGGAACAGCGAGTAGTGTCCGGTGGTGGTCAGGACCAGGAAGATCCCAGCATCCTCTCTGCTCTCCACCGCCAGGAAGCTGCGAGCAGGAACACCAGAGAGAGAGACAGAGAGACAGAGAGACAGAGAGAGAGAGAGAGAGAGAGAGAGAGAGAGAGAGAGAGAGAGAGAGAGAGAGCGCGAGAGAGCGCGAGAGAGCGCGAGAGAGAGCGCGAGAGAGACGGGTTCAGAGCGGTGGAGAAAAAAAGACGAAAAACATACATTTCTAAAAACTGAATTTGTTTTCATGCAGTACCACTGGAACAGTTTGGACTTATTTCATTACTTTTTAAGCTTTTGTGGACGTTTCTGATTTTTGTTTTTCATGGATTCTCCTGTTCTCGCCATTTTATGCATCTGGGCTATTTTAGCCTCTTTAGCTATTTATCGCCACTCTGCACGGTTAGAGTTTTAGCTGAACTACCACCTTTATTTCTTTTTTCCTCATTTGTTCCTTTCCCGTCTTTCACTTTTTCCTTTTCTTTCCTCCAAAAGAAGCTATACTTACAATTTTAATAATTTTAGTTTGACAATTTTCTTGTATAATTTATTTCTTTTTGTGTGATTTTAGCAGTTTTATCCATTTTTAGCAATTCCAGATATTCCCCTGGTCCAGTTAGCTCAGAGAATCTTGGTTTTGGTAGATTCGATCACTGCTTCCCAACCTTGTTCTTGCGTGACCTAAATACCATTTAAAACTTCGGTGACTCGCCACCACACTGTACAATCACAAACCACCAGTTGAAGGAGCCTCATAACAAACTACATGTGAAATACAGTTTCTTTGTTATATTCTGTAACGACGAGTTCCTCGGCCTTCTCCCTGTGAGCCAAGAGCGCTACCCACTGCTCCACCGTGCACCATGGCAATTTCTTTTTAAATATTTTTGAATAAATAACACACTTGTAACACGAATGTAATGCTGAGATTTGGTAGTTTTGTGTCATAAATGCTGACTCATCTATAGTTAACAGATGACACATTATTTCACCCCTGAAAATCAAGAGGGCTTCATGAGTCTCCATGAACTTTCTAACCATGAATTCTAACCCTGGGTGGGAATCACTGACCTGAGCGGCAGGATGGCGAGCAGGATGGCCTTCTCGTGGACGTGCCAGCCGAACAGGAAGGAGCCCAGAGCGCAGATCAGCAGGCAGCGCAGGAACCCGCGGGCGCCGCAAGGACGCCGCCAGATGGACGCCAGCGCCGGCTGCAGCCAGAGAGGAAGAAGAGGATGAAACGAGAAGAGCCACGACACACCGTTTCCATGACGACCGGCCGGTTTACATCAGAGTGCGTTACCAGGATGGAGAGCAGAGTGCAGAGCAACGTGACGGAGGGGGAGACGGAGGGAAGCACCGAGTGCTGGAACTCCTGAACCAACCCGCCCGTCATGGAGGCGCGAGGAAGCCCCGCCTCCGGCAGCAGCTTCAGACGGATGCCTGCGAACAGAGACAGTCAGACCGCCGCCGCCACTACGTGACAATGGGCCATCCGTGTGTGGGCGGGGCCTCACCCAGCGTGGCCAGGCCTTTGTCCAGCACGTTGTAGAGGGCCCAGACGTTGGGCGCCCAGTAGGCGTGGCAGAGGCCCCTCTTAAAGGGGAAGAGGCGGGTGAGGAGCTGAGGGAGCTGCCCCTGAAACATACGGAGACGGGAGTGACGCAGAGCGAAGAGACGTGCACACACACACTATCACACACACTCTCACCATCAGGACGAAGGGCCCCAACGACACCGCACACACCGACAACACCAGACCGCCCAGAGCCAGCAGACGCAGCAGGCTAAAACTCCTCCACCGCACCGAGCCGTCTGCACAACACACACACACACACACACACACACACACACACACACACACACACACACACACACACACACACACACACACACACACACACACACACACACACACACACGGTTAGTTGCACACATATACAGACGGTTCTGACTCGTGTGTGTGTGTGTGTGTGTGTGTGTGTGTGTGTGTGTGTGTGTGTGTGTGTGTGTGTGTGTGTGTGTGTGTGTGTGTGTGTGTGTGTGTGTGTGTGTTACCCTTGTTGTCTTGGGTGAAGCAGTAACTCCTCAGCAGGTAAACACCGTACGCTGGAGCCACATAGAGGTAGATGTGCTTCAGGTTGAGCAGGACGGCGAACAGCAGCGCCCCCTGCAGGTGCTGGGACTGATTCCCACAGAGAGAGTTACGCTCCTGCAGCCAGGGGGCGGCGGCGAGATACCTGGAGAGTGTGAGGGTCATACCTGTAAGTGTTTGGCCACTGACAGCATCAGGAACCCGAAGAGGAAGCCGTTATACTGGAAATGAATGTCTGAGAGACGACGTGAAGGAAACAACACAAAGAAGTAAACTAAACAACCAGACACACAAACAATTAAAGATACAGAAAATATGACAATAAAGACTAGAACCGATTAAAACCCATCAGAAAGATACGGTCGACGATGAGGAGGCCGAAGTTCCACAGCAGCAGCACGGACAGGACGAAGGACGGCCGGCTCAAAATGTCCCGACCGCCTTTCTGCTCCCGAACACACCGGCAGCACCTGCATCAGGACGGAGAGACGATCAGGAGGGAGAGACGATCAGGACGGAGAGACGATCAGGACGGAGAGACGATCAGGACAGAGAGACGATCAGGACGGAGAGACGATCAGGAGGGAACCTGATAATGATTGAGCTGTTTTATCTGTCTGCTTTGCATCTTTGAGGACAATTTTATGTCCATTTTGTGGCTGTTTTTCAGCTTTGATGAGTCTTTGGTGCCGTTTTTCTGTTTATTTTGCGTCTTCGTGGCTGTTATTCTCTCTGCTTTGTGTCCATGCCGTGTGTTCGTGTGTTCCATTAATCAGCCGGCAGACTCACTCTCTGACAGCGTAGATAAAGACTCCGTCGGTGAAGATGACCGACAGCCTCTGGAACAGCACGGTGGGCGGGCTGGCGTAGTTCAGGTTGTGCACCAGCAGCATGTCGCTGTCGAAGTGCTGCGCCACCTGGGACAGGCCCAACTCGAACCAGGCGAACAGCGGCGGGTAGTCCAGTGTCCATTCCGACGTGTTCTGCAGCGACATGGGGAAAACGGAGCTTCAGGCTCATGATGATGACAGCTACACTCTAATGTCTAATATTAATGACGCTGCTGCTGTCCTCTCCTGCTGACATACATCACTAAACACACAATGTTTTCATATAACAACTTTCCACTGTAAGTCACAGTGCTGTGGTGGCGCCACCTGCAGGTCCCACATGTGATAGTTTTTCAGTGAGAGTTATAGTTCTGAAAATAACGAGAAGAAAAGAGGTTTGCAGATGTTCCACAGTTATGAAGCGGGAACACATTTTAGATTTCACACAGGCCACGTTAACACAACAGCTTTTCAAGTGAATACGCATCGTTTCTGTTTCAAAAAAGTTTTGCCTTTACACAGAAACAGTATGAAAACGATTTCCATTTATGTGAAGACGAAGTTGGAGCATTTATAAAAAGTTGCGTCTTCAGTGACTCTGAGGACAGTTGTGTAAACGGAGCCTCAGAACGCATCGAAAGCTTTGGTTTTTACTTGATAATGTTGCCATGTATGGATACTGGGCCTAGATTAAGTTCAATTTTTCTTGAAATCCCAACTTCGATCTTGATCTTTCAATGGTTGTGTTCCAGGTTTCCTGCAGTAGCTCCTTCTGTTCTCCTCCTGCTGTCTGCAGAACAGCTGCGTAGGACGTCAAACAACTGCGGTGAAGTGTGTTTGTGTGTCAGCTTCACTGCAGCGTCTCGGAGACCCGGCTGCCAATGTGACAGGCTCACCTCGTAGTACCAGCGGGACACGGGCAGGCTGTGTGTGATCGCCAACCAGTTCCTGTGCACCTCGAAGTCTGTCGACCGACTGCAGACACACAAACACAGCCATCAGAAAACAAGTCACACCAGAGCTGCTCCTTAATTTCCTCAATCTGTTACTCAAGTCGAAGGTTATGGGTTCAAATCCCGATCAGGCCTTTCTGTGTGGCGTTTGCATGTTCTCCCCGTGTGTGCATGGGTTTCCTCCAGGTACTCCGGTTTCCTCCCAGGGTCTAAAAACATGCATGTGAGGTTCATTTTTTTATCTAAATTTACCCGAGGAGTGAATGTGAATGGTTGTCTATCTCTCTACGTTTGTCCTGTGTTGGACTGGTGACCTGTCCAGACTGTATCCTGCCCGTCCCCAGTTAGCCAGGATGGGCTCCAGCGCCATGCCACACTGAACAGGATGAAGCATAAAGAATATGGATGACGTTCCTCTGGATTTTTGAGTCCACATAGTCGGTGACTGTGCTTTCTTTTTTTTTTTTAACCTGGAGTTCATATTCCACCTGCTTTTTAGCATATTCATTATCTGACTACCTTTTACAGACTTGTGCTTGTCCTGTCGGAGATAAATCCCCTCAGTTGATGGACTGTGTTTGGCTTGACAATATTGTGAAAATAGTTGTTTCACCACCACTGATTTATTGCATCAGTCCACGCGTTTATAAGGCTGTTATTTATGAATACAAACCAAGATAAACTTTCCTGGAGTCCAAAATAAAACGGGAGTTTTTAGGAACTCTGTGGGCAACAACCTTTACTAAGGGGGAATTAAGACAAACATAAACACCAGTCCTCTCTCATCCAACAGGATGTTAGCCGAATGCTAACAGCTGCAGCCAAACTTTTACATTTGTCACATTCAATGAGTAAAAAGCTTCGTGCCGAAGTAGCGTCGACTAACTGAAGGAGTCAAGAGAAAAGCGTCCGCACTCACTACGCGTTGATGAAAAGACATTTTAGCAGAGAAACTCCGACAGCTACCGCTGGGAACCAGCTGAGCGCGTCACCCGCCGCCATGACAGCCGGCAGCCTTCAACCCGGACAAAACTTTATTAACAACACGAGGAGGACAATCCCTCCACCGATCCGTCTTTTCACACTTTACCTATTTTTTTAATGTGTTTTTTAACAGAAATAATTAAAACATAAAACACTGTATATTTATTATATGCGTATTTTATTTTTTATTTGTTTAATTTTTACACCAAGGAAAGTACAGAAGGCGCGGTTTGTGACGTAACGTTGAGATGCGTTGCTGTTACCTCGTAAAATCAATATCATGTGTGTTTCACTCTGAAGTTGTTTTGTGTCTTTTTGTAGTTGTGTTGTGTCTTTGTAGTCATTTTGTGTGTTTCTGTAGTTGCTTATGTAGTGGTTTTCTGTCTCCGTCATTTTTCTATTCTTACACTTTGCATACTAATGTTTTTGTTTTGTTTATTCTATTACTTTAAATCCATCTGCTATATTTACTAAGCTCATTTATTCAATAATTTCTTCATTTAGTATTCACTTCTTTTGGTATCACCGTTTTTCATGTATTTTTTATTTATTATTGTTGGATTTGTATTTTTCTGTTAGGTGTTGTTTAAAAAAAAACTCTTAACTTCTACGCTTATTTTTGCTATTAATGCATTCCTGCGGTTATATCTATATCCCAGTCACACCAATTATGAATAACAATTATACTCCTTATGTATTGTGATATATTAATTATTTATTATGAAGTAGTAACAATTAGAGAATATTTGGATTCCTGCAGTACGTGAACGCAGCATGGTTTCTGCCAGGGTGTATCCGGAATGACTGTGTGTGTGTGAGAGAGAGAGAGAGAGAGAGAGAGAGAGAGATCTGTTACTGCAAGCAGCTGTAGTGTCTCTGAGTGTGTGTGGGAGAGGACAGGGGTCATCTCCACGGCCTCAGCGGGACTCGGGGTCACCTCTGGCCGGGGATGAACGCTCTGCTGCGACGCTGTGACCCGCGGAGGGTCGGAACCTGGAGAGGTGAGACCCGGCACCGCCCGCAAAGCATGACGGGACGGAGTGAACCAGAGTAACGAGAATACTTTTACTAGAAACGTTTACATCCCCGGAGTGTCTTTGTTGTTGTTTGGTAACTTTCTTGTAGTTTTATGTCTCTTTGTCCTTGACTTGGATGTTTCTGCAGCTGTTTTGTGTGTTTATGTCGTCATCTCGTGTCTCTGATTTGTTTTTAGCGTCTTTTTGTATTTGTTTACATCTTTTTCTAATGTTCTTTCTTCATTTTGAATGTCTTGGTGTCTCGTTGTTGTAGTTTTTTAATGTTGTTTTGTTTCTTTTTATAGTTTTATGTTGTTTTGTAGTTGTCTTTTGTCTCCTTGTTTTCTCATTTTGTATTTTTTTTGGAGTTGTTTTGTGCATTTATCTACTTGTTTTTGTGTCTTTGTAGTACTTTTGTATGTTTTAGTAGTTGTTATGTGTGTTTTTGTGATCGTGTTGTGCCTCTCTGGATTTGTTCTGTGTCTGTTAGTAATTGTTTTGTACATTTTGTAGTTATTTTGAATGTCTTGGTAGTTGCTGTGTCTTGTTGTTTTGAATGCTGTAGTCATTTTGTATCTTTTGAAGTTTTGTGTGTTTTTGTACTTTTATATCTTTTAGGAGTTGTTTCTTGTCTGGATTGGTTTTGTTTCTCTTTACAATCTTTTGTCATTTGTTTGACCTTTGATTTTTCCACCATTGTTCACTTGTAAAAGTGTAAACACACAAATAAGGTTAGTGTGTGTGTCAGGTTTCCATGTGGGCGTGGCGCGGTCGACCTTTGACCTGAGGAAGGTTGAACTGATGCCTCTGGAGCAGAGGAAGCTGACGTTTGACTCCCATGTCATGGTGACGGAGCTGCAGAGCAGCGGTGAGAGGAAACTCCTCGACTTCAACTTCACTGCAGCATCTCGGGAAAAACTGTGATATTTCTCTGTGTTTGGGCCACGCATTTACAGATCAACACAGCTACGATTCACAACAAAGGATGATTCCTGAAAACTCTGGCCGCAGCGGAGAGCTGGATAAACTCTGCGTCTCTGTTTGCATCTAAGGGGGGGGGGGGGGGGGGGGGCGGTTATTTATGTGTCAATTCATGACATTGTGTTTTTTTTCCAAAATTCTTTTTGGCTATCATGGCTTCATGCTTCTCGCTACACTGCCCCCTACAGGATTGGCTGCTCATAGCAGCTCTGAACCAGGTTTATATATGCGGGTCCCTGTAAATGAAGATTTTTTTTAAAAAACGTAGAGGGGGAAATATGTGGGGGTTTTTAAAAACCCGGGTGGTCTGAAAATGACTGTAGTCAGGAGCCACACACACACACACACACACACACACACACACACACACACACACACACACCTCATCTGTCACCTTGGCAACCAAACAAGCTGATAAAGCCACAAACAGTAATAAGCACAAAGTGAAGAGTTTGGACTTTAAAGAAGAGCTTTGCCACTCTGTAACTCTACGCTCACTTCCAGATTGTGAGTGTGAAGCTGGATTTGTTGGTTGTGGTTCAGGTTTGGAGAAGCAGCAGGCGGAGCTGATCGTCTCGGCTCTGGTCACTCTGACCACGGCCAACATGGACATCGTCTATAAAGACATGGTGACCAAAGCTCACCAGGTAAGAGCCTGCGACGCCAACTCGGGCCGCTGAAAAGAAAAAGATTGACGTGAACATGCTGGAAAAACAGTTTACATTTAGGTGAACGCTAACGTTCACTTGAGCTTTCCTGTGTGGTCGTCCTGCAGGAGATCGTTCTGCAGCAGATCATGGCTCACCTGGACGCCATCAGGAAGGACATGGTGATCCTGGAGAAGAGCGAGTTCGCAAACCTGCGATCTGAGAACACGGTGCTCCAGACGCCTCTTCCACTCGACCCACCACTGACAACACGACCAAGAACAGACACAAAAACTACAAACAGACACAAAACCACCACAAACAGACACAAAAATTACAAACGATCATGGTTACGTCTGTCTTGCAGCTGGAGTTAAAAACTTTTTGGTGTTTTCTGTAAAGACGTAAGCGTCTCTTATTGGGAGTTTGCATATTCTCCCGTGTGCCTGTGAGTTTCCTCCGAGTACTCCGGTTTCCCCCACAGTCCCAAAAACATGCACTGGGGGTTCCCGAGCAAGACCCTCAGCCCCCCCAGCTCCCCAGGACACACTTGAAAAAGAGATTATTAATCTCAATGTGGTTCTGGCTAAATAAATAAAATAAAATAAATAAATAAAATATTAGTGTCGCCATCTTGTTTTGCTCCTGCAGAAGCTGAAGCGCGAGCTGGAGCAGCTGCAGAACAGACTGAAGGTGAGTCTGAACTCGGCCGGAGTCGCGGCCTCGGCGGGCGGCGCCACCAACTTCACCCTCGCCTGTTCCTCTTTCAGGAGGAGAGCCAGAAAGTCCGAGCAGAAGCCAAACTGGACATCAACTTGGAGAGGAGCAAGATGTCTGACATGGTGAGGCTCCGCCCACAACCCCACCTCGGCACCACGCCCGTCCTCTCAGAGTCACACGCTCGCACACATTCCTACATATGTTGCTGCTGTACTTTCTGGTTTGGTCCTTTTTCTTCTTCTGTTTTTAAATCTTTGCACAGTGCAGCACCAAGGAGTGCAGAAAAAAAAAGTACAAACGGTCACGTCTTGCTGGTTTCTGAAGCTGATTTTGTGTTTTTCTCTCAGTTCACTGACCAGGAGAAGAAGCTGATGGAGGCGACGTCAGACTTCCACCACAAGGTAAAAAAAAAGAAAAAAGAACTTTTTAGACTTTAGCTCAGTTTGGATCTGTGAACAAATTCTGGAGGCTCACACAATTAGAAAGGTCCTCGTGACGGATTAAAGCCTGAACGGACTCTCTCCACTGGGGAGGAGCGGGCAGGTCGTCGGTCTGATAAAACCCCGGCTGATTGGCTGTTTGGAATTTGACGGCGGCTTCATGACCCGGTTCTTCCTCCAGAAAGCCGACCTGAAGAACGACAACATGGAGATCAACAGGAAGATCGACCTGCAGGTGGCGTCGCTGAAGACTCTGCTGGAGTCACTCAAACTGGAGACGGTCCGATACCTGGCAGGTAACAAACAACCACAAAGACGCATCGAGCCCCCGCAGTCCGAGGTAAACACTTTGACATGTCCGTGTCCCTCCTCAGCCACCGTCTTCTCCTGCCTCGCCATCGCTCTGGGAGTGTACCGCCTGTGGAGGTGAACGCCGCACTCCCGTACCAGGAACACCTTTTTCCAAGGACTGCCTAGTTTTTAGCCGTTTTCAAGCCTTATTTTTTAATAAACTTTTTTTTATTTTAAATCAGCCTTTGATTCCTTTTTATGTTTTTTTTGACCAAAAAAGTGCCTCGGTAATTTTAAAGAATCAAAATAATGAAAACACAGACCACGAAAAACTACGGCGATTTAACCCCAAAGAGAAAACAAATGAAATGAAGATACAAAACTCAAAGCTTCAGAGAATTACTCACCAAAATACCACAAAGACGAACTAGAAGCCAGAACGTCACTCGGTAGAGCGCAGACCTTCGCCAACGCCACTTTTTTTTTTTAACGAAACCGAGTTAGCATTGCGAGTATGATAGCCGTTAGCTCATATGGATGCTAACTAGGTAGGTCAGGTAGCTACATCACTGTGTGAAACACTGAGCAGGGAGCGTCTCCATGGCAACAGACGCTGATCTCCTTTGACCTCCATTAGGTGCCTCTCATCCGTTTTGTTGGGGAAATTTTTTCACTGTTCTTTTGGGATTTATTTATTTATAAATTGTTAGCCGTCAACGTCCTAAACTCTAATCGACTGGTACTTGGATGATGACAAATCATTCCTGTAAATTTCATGCAATTCTGGTGAGTAGTTTAAGCCAAAGGTTGGTAAAATACCTACATACAAACCAATAAATACACGCAGCCAAGAACATAACTCGCCCAGTTTTCGTTGGCAAAGGTAATGAAACAAAACCACAAAGAAAGAAAAGCAGAAAAGCTTTACAAAGACATATGAAATATAATAATAAAAGAAACACATTAAAACAAATAATGAAGCATTACTATTGGCACAAATCTACCCAGAGGACTATCAACTCCTGTGCTATGACCTTTAACCTCTCTGGGTCTCCAGTCAAAGTCTCTGCTCCCATTCCTTCATAGGGGTACAAGGAAGATAAAACCCCGTAATTAATACTGGAATTTCATTTCTTTTGTTTGGTACAAAGTGCAAAACCCGTGTATCAAACACATGAAACCCGTGAATATTTAAATTTGGAATAAACTCTCGCGCCATAGTCAGTTAGTGGTTGTGTTCAGTGCAGGGGATTTAAAAAGCAGAGCAGATAAGAGCTTTATTAAAATCAATTTAATAAAGTAAGTCAAATCTATTGTTTATTGAAAAGCCTGCGCAAATAATGTTTTAAGTCCAGATCTAAAAGAAGTGAGTGTGTCAGCAGTCTTAAGTTTGTTCCACAGGTGAGTAAGTAGGAACTAAAAGCTGCTTCACCTTGTTTGTTTCTGACTGTAGGACCACTGAGTAAACCTCTTCCTGAGGACCTCAGAGGTCTGGAGGTTTGATATTCTACAAGTCAATCTGAGATTAGGCTCGAGACCATTCAAAGCTTTATAGAGCAGAAGGAAGATTTTGAAGTCAATCTTTGACACACAGGCAGCCAGTGGAGAGGGTGGAGCACGGGGGTAATGTGCTCCACCCTCTTTGTCTTGGTGTAATGTGCTCCACCCTCTTTGTCTTGGTGTAATCCTAGACATAATATACAGAGACGCCTGATTGACGAGACTGAGACTCTGGAAGTGTCACTGCTCATGTAGACGTCATTCAACACTTTGAGTGTTTCAGTGCTGTGGTTTCACCTGAATCCAGACTGGAAAACATTTAGGTAATTGTTTTGTGGCAAAAAAGCATAAAGTTGTGTTAAAAACCTTTTCAATAAACTTACTTAAAGGTTTGATATGGGCCTGTAGTTACTAGTTACTGAAGCATCCAGATTACTCTTTTTTTAAAAGAGGTTTGATAACGGCTGTCTTTAGAGTTTTGGGAAAAACACCCATCTGAAGAGAGCTGCTGACTCTGTAGTACATCTGGAGCTAGACAGTTAAAAACATCTTTAAAAAAAAACTGTGGGTAGAGAGTCAAGGCTCTTGTGGGTTTGAGGTGTTGAACAATGTCGGTTAGTGCTGCTCAGTCGAACAGGTGAAAATCTGCCAGATTAGACAGAAGAACTCCCCAGCATGTGGAGTCTGAGAATAAAGACAGGAGAGGCAATGGCTTGAATCCAACGAAACTTTATTTTTACTTCTGAAACCTAAACGACAGTAAAAGACAGAAAAACACGTTTCAGGTTTTTTTATTGACTGAAGCTGAAGAGAGAAACTAGGAAAAGACGACTCCTCCAGCGAGACGAGCCTTCAATGCTTACCTTTGACACACGAGACCGAGAAACCACCGCAACTACGTATGATTCAATCACCGTTACACCAGAGATACAAAAAATACTTTAATTCATAAATTAAATCATTTACAGCTTTTAGCAAAGCAAGAATCTCTCAACATTTTTCACAAAGACCTCAAGTGGTCGCAATTGATCCAAATACAAAAATGTATTCAAGTGGGGGTCGCAGAGGGGGGCGTGTCCTCTGCATGTAGAGCTGGGGGGAGGGAGAGGGGTATCCTCTACAAGTAGAGCAGGTAGAAAAGAGAGGGCGTGTCCTCTGCAGGTAAAAAAAGGGGGTGTGTCCTCTACACCTCTCAGGATGACGGTTCTTCCTTCAACAAGCAAGTGACCTCCTCCACCTTCTCTTCCTTCACCTTCGGAGCTTCCGACCCCTCAGACTCCTCCACTTCTTGTTTCACAGACATGGCGTCCACAGCACAGGAAGCTCCGCCCTCCTCCTCCTTGTCCTCCTCCTCCTCAGTGTTTGTGAATGCGCCCAGTGGATGGTCTGTGAGCAGCTTGTTAGGAGACGGAGTGATGTCGAGATATGACGAAGTCTGAGGAAAAGAGACGACAGAGCAAAGAGGTGAGGCGCCTGACGAGCAGAAGGACAACAAGCTCAGGAGGTCAGAGACTCACGTTTTTATAATCTTCAAAACACGAGGGATGGAAGTTCTGCGGAGAGAAAGACACTGGTTTACACACTTTTGGTAGTCAGGGAACTGAAGACACAGAGAGCAAACACTGAGAGCGGCGGCACCTTGTCATCGACCCTGATGGCGTTCTTCAGGAACCAGTCCTCCTCCTCCTCCACCCAGTACGTCTCAAACGGTTCCTGACAGATTTCACACAACTGCAGACACAGACCACATGTGTGGATCAGTCTCAGGTCAGTATGAAGGTGTCACAGGGTTGTGGCCCTCCGGCACTACTCACCTCGCCCACTTGGTCTTTCTTGGCTCTTACACTCTGGAACTCCTTCTCTTTGGCCGCCGCCTGGCTTTTCTGCACCTCCTCCTCGTTCTCCTTCTCGAAGAAATGGCTCTTGGCCCGCTCCTCCAGGTCAGCAATCTCCTCGAACTCGACCCAGTCCTGAAAAGCAGACGGCACCAGATGAGGAGAGGCCATCACGTGGACTGAGTCAAAGTGTCAGAGTGTCCCGCTCTTCGTCAGGTTCTCACCGTCAGGCTGTAGTACCAGCGCCGGTGTGTCACCTTCTTGCCGGCGACCTTGCCGGCGTGATTCTGTCTGAAGTGCCAGTCCAGATGGTCGGCGTACATCTCGGTCTGAGTGGTGGTGAAGCGCATGCTGCACAGGCAGCACTGGTTCCCTGAGTACAGCTTGGTCACCACGCTCTCGTAGCGCCTGACGGACAGGAACAGAATGAGAAAATGTAACGAAGCTACCAGTGAATGATGTAACCTGTGGCCCTGGAGGGACCAGAGAAGAAAGCAGAAGAAAACCAGCCTGCAGTCTCTACTCACTGTTTCATGTCGTCAATACTGAAGCTGGTGAGATCAGGGAAGTCCTCCTCCTCCACCTCCTGCTCCTCCTCCTCATCCTCCTCCACTTGAGGAGCAGCCACAGGAGCCGCAGTCGACTCTGAAAGAAGGAGCAGGGACGTGAGAGAACGTGGAGACCTTTCAAACCATCTGAGGTCCGGCTGGAATTCCTGCGATGACTGACCAGTGCCGGTAGGCGGCGCCGCTGCTGCCGCCGCATCGGGCTGCGATGGTTTGATGATGCCAGTGGAGATGAGTTTGGACAGCAGGTTGTTGACGTCCACCTGGCCGAAGTGGTTCTCGGTGGGGACGACCTGTGAAGCTGCAAACAGACGGAGGCGTGAAGAGTCGTATTGTTATGAAGACGCACTCTGAGCGACGGGAAATCCAGAGAGAAAAATGTCGAACTTACTCTGTCCGAAAGGCACCGTGTTCTGAGGCAGGAAGGGCTGGTTCATGGTCCCCATCAGGTTCACCTGAACACAGAAACAGCCACAAATCAGTTTGGACCACAGAACGACTCCGGCTCACAGGAGATGCGTGTCTGAGCTTTCAGTACCAAGACGACAAAGAAGGTCAAACTTAAAACATGTACAATCATACATAAATTCTGTGTCTGCAGTGACTCACCGGCTGCTGCATGCCCACAGCGGGGGCCGCTGGGTTGTAGAAGGGCCCGGGGGCTGGCTGACTGAACGCCGGACCCGGCTGCATGTTGAAGTTTCCAGTCTGCTGTGCCGGGAATGTCATCGGCCCTGCGGGGAACTGCGGGTTCAGGGGCTCAGGAAAGCGCTGGGGGCCCATGGGGAAGTTCTGCTGGGGGGCTATGGGGTTGTCGAAGATGGCCGGGGCCATCGGCCTCAAGGGGGGCTGCATGCTGTGCTGAGGGGCAAATCTGGGAGGCCCCTGCTGGCCGGAGGCGTACTCAAAGCGTGGGTGCCCACCCTGAATAGGCATGTCATACCTGGGACCCGGCTGGCCGGGTCCCTCAAACCGCCCGGGGCCCTCGAACCTCATTGGGCCCATCTGATTTGTGGGCCCATCAAAGCGCATGGGTCGCTGCTGGAAGCCCATGGATCCAGAGCCAATGTTGTTAAAGTGGTGAGGCGCTTCAAAGCGTTGCATGGGGGCCTCTAAGTGGCCCTGTGTGGGCCCCTGGGACTCATACCTCACAGGGGGCTGTTGACCCATGGGACCAACAAACCTCCCAGGCCCTTGAGGGGGCCCATCAAACCTCCCCATGCTGTCGCCGCCTCTCATTGGTCCCATGTGGGGTCCGTCACACTGGCCGGGGCCCTCTACTCTCTCCGGCATGTGAGATGGTGCGGCCCCATCAAACCTGCCGGGGCCCTTGTTTTGAGGGCCGTCAAATTGTGCCTCATCATAGCGCCCGGGGCCTCCTCCCTCGAACCAGCCTGGAGGGTGGGGTCTGGAGGGCCCCAAGTGTCCCGGGCCGTTGTAGACTGAGGGGGTGTGCCCCACATCATGAGGGGGTGTGTGTCCTGGGGAGTCACTGTGCGGGCGAACAGAGGATAGCGGCCCCCCGCGGGGCAGCGGCCCTTTGAGGATGGACTTGGGCGTAGGGTGGGGGTGAAGAGGGGGGACGTCCAGGTTTAGGGGTCCATCGTCCGAGTGCTCGCTGGTGGGGCTTTCGAAGCGCGGGATCGGGCTCATGTCTGCCAGCTCCTTCTGGTGCAGCGGAGACAGTCGTTCACGTTCAAAGCAAGGGGGTGGGGCTTCTAGGCCCACCGGGCTGGGGCAGTTCCTGGGGACTACGGAACCGGATGGAGGCGGGCCCTCAAGCCTGCGGGGGTCGCCGTGTCTCGAGTCGTACCTCCGTGGGGCGTCGTAGCTGCTCTTTTGCTCATCGCGGTCCTCGTAGTGCTGACGCTCGGTCAGCGGCGAGTTCCACTCACGCTCACCTGGATTGAAAAGAAAAAAAAAACCATAAACATAAATCCATAAACTGATGAGTCCACTCAATCACCACAATGACTACGACTGGACGTGTGAGGTGGATCCACGATCCTCTCAGCAGAATGTGTGATCGAGACAAGTAAAGCTCAGAGACAGCAATTTGAAGAAAAGTGGGAAAAATGGACTGACTTCAGGAGGACAGAAGAGGACACCGCCACCACTGGACAATAGAGACTTTGGTTGATGGATAGATTTTGTATATTTGTTTTGCCCTGACACTAACTGTGAAAACTGAAAAAATTTCAATAAAAATTACGTTAAAAAAAGAAAGAAAAAAAAGCTCAGAGACAGTTGTATGATTCCGTCCAAACATCCTCTTTCTTCAGTTTTATGTTTTCAATCCATCAGGAGGCAATTACCAAGTTGTGTGTTGGCCTAGTATGGCAGTAGTATGGCAGTATTCCTTAGCATATGTGCTGAGGTAGGCAGTTTATGTTATGACAGCTATATGTGCTAGTTTAGTCATGTTCATCTGTATGTTTACCCGTGTACCAGTTTTGTATTTTTGTAACAGAGATTTTGTGTCTTTTCTTTTAGTTTCACTCTGATTGTCAGTGACTGACCAGGAATGAGTCATTAAAGGAGCAAGGCTGCTCACTTCCCTGGCTCTCAAAAGAGTTTGGATGAGCAAGAATAGTACAGCTAATCTAGATGGTTGCTATATATTTGTGTTTATTTTGTACAACTCAGTGGCCAAATGTAAAGGTTAAGCTGTACCAAGACAAAACAGTAAATTAATTATGACCAAATTAATAAAATTAAGCAAAATATAAAAAGTTTTCAAATATAGTTACTGTGTATCAATGAAAACTACATAGCAATACAATAGGTCCCCTTTCTCAAAACATTATTGATTGAAAAAGTCTCACAAGTATTTGTTTAAGTGTTAAATGCAGATTTGAAAATGTAATACTTTTAAGACCCCACGGGAACCCCGTCTAAGTAAAGATGACCGGGTTTGAATATGGGGACACTCTGTGGTACAGCGTTTACTTACTCGACTCTCGGGGGTCAGCCCTCCTCCTGAAGCGGAGGCCGGGCAGCGACTTGAGGGTGGGGAACTCTTTGCCGTGGTTATACTCCTCAATCATCGGAGCGAGTGGCGGCCTCGGCTCCTCGCACTCTTTGCTCCGCCGTTCGCCTAAAGAGTCGGAGACACGCCAGATGAAGACACTTTTCATACCTGACCATTTTCAACCCGCCCGCCAAAAACCAATGCCGGGAAGGCTTGCTCACCTGGTCGGTCCCGCGGTGGCCTGCTGTATTTCTGCATCTTGTCGCTCTTGCCCGGCCCCTCGCCCTCCTCCAGACTCTCCCCGCCCTCCCAGTCCTCGCCTGGTAGCCGGTGGTTCACCTGCGTCTTCTTCAGCCTGGACTTGTGCTCGTAGTATGACAGCTCGGCAGGGTCCATGTCGTCGTGGGGGCGGGAGTGGGCGGCGGGTGTGCCGAGCAGCGGCTGCTTCTTGAATTCGGCATTCTGTTCCCAGACCTCGGTGCGCTGCTGCTCCTGATACTGGAAGAAGTGATTGATCTTGTGGGCCATATTGAGGAAGTCTTCCTGGGAGATCTCACCGCTCTTCAAACGCTTGCTAGCCTGCAGGAGGGAACACGGGGCATAAAAACTCAAGAGGCCAAATATGACAAGTGTTGCTGAGCACGGGGGAAGCACCTGTAATTCTCGCCGTCAAGTATTCGGTCCCTCACTTACTAGTTTGTGTTTATGTAGGAGGTTTAACTGTGGTGTAGCTGCTCTTCATTAGTCAGAGAATGAATCTGCAATAACCCAGAGCTTTGCGTAACTAGTTGTGGCTATGCTATCTAGTCGCGTTCAGGATGAGACACTTTGTTCCGGACACAGCTCACAAGATTCACGTCTTGAAGATTTAAAGTTCCCAGGAAGTTATTGGAAGATGAGTCCGACTTCAGGGAGCAGGGACTCTAAATACAAACACCCAGAGTACACAAAGAGCTTTAAATAGCCAATATAAAATCAAAACCTTGTTCAAGACTGACGAAAGGCTTCAAATGGAGAATAGCAGCCATGTTTCAGGGACAATGTTTACATATTGAAATATAACTTGCACCACATCCGTCCGTACACTACAGATGCAGTCAGATGTACCACATGCAACGTGAGCTGTATTAGTACAAGTAGCATCAGCATACCCTCCTCAGCAGGTCCTTCTTGGAGGCAGCGTTGAGGACCTCTGGGATCTGCAGGTTGGCGTCCACACTGAGGCGGTGCTTCGGGGTGCGGGGGGTGGTGGGGCGGTTGGGGGTAATGTACGGTTTGTGCCTCGGCGGTCCAGTCTTCACGTGAGGCTCCTCCGACAGCTTCGCACTGAAAACACACACTCGTCAATTGTTCAGCCTGCTCAGATGCTGCACGGTATGCTATTGCTAAACAAATGGCTCATGCTAAATGAGTTTGTAAACATAGTGAGACTCACTGTTTGTTCTCCTCCCAGCCACTCCTCCAGCGGTGCGGCGCCTCCTTCAGCTCCTTCCCACCTCCGTCGTGGCTGCGTGGTGCATGCTGGTCTCTAGACTCTGCATGTCGATCCTCCGGCGGCCTCTTGGACCTCCTGCTGTCTGACTGGTTCTTCTTGGGGGCGGTGCGGTCGTCCCGGCCGGGCTTTCCGTGCGGCGGTTCATCTGCTCGGATCCTCCGTGGTTTGCCAGCTTTATGCGAAGGCGACGGGGACAGCGAGTTGCTGCGCGTCCGGCTCTTGGGCGAGCGCCGGTCCTTCCGCTTCGGGGACGTGGCGGGGGACCTTGACCTTGACCTTGAGCGGGTGCGCTTGCGGGAGTGCGTGCGGGCGTTGCCTGCGGTTTTGAAGTCGGGCTTGTCAGTGCTGTCATCCTCGCGGGTATGTTTGACCGCGGCGCCGTTCACAAGCTTACTCTTGCTGGCGCTGCGTGGCGGCTCTTCACGCTCCTTTTTGTCCACGCAGCGTTTCTTCTCCTTCAGATCGTCGTCTCCGGGGCGATCCTGTGTACGTTTCTTCAGGCGGGGATCTTTCTTTATGCCGTCTGTGGATTTCTGGACCTCAGGCTCTGGTGGGCGGGGTTTGCTCGGGACACTTTTGGCCATGGGAGACGGGGATTTGGATGGGGACTTGGACGTGGGCTTGTCCTCGGCCACATCCCTCCTCGGTATCCTGGGCTTGTCTGGCCGGGGGGACTTGTCAGGCAGCTTCTTCTCTGGGGTGACGCTCTGACTTGGCACTGGGTGTTTATCCTTTTTCCCAGCAGGCACGTCTTTGGGCTGGGCGGCAGGGGGGGCACCGCGGTTCAGACGGGGGTCTCTGGTGGACGGTTTGGTGTCAGGCTGGGTCTGAGGAGGGATCCAGGGTCGGATAGTGGGGGTGGTTTGGCTGATGGGCTTCAGTGCCGCACTTGACACGGGCGGGCTGGCTGCAGGCGTGGTGGCGGACGTCACCGTTGGTAATGTGAAGCCGCCGGCCTAAACACACACACACAGGGCTGTATATAAACATCTGAACAACAAAATTTACTCAATCGTGACCATACAATGATGTAACTTCAGCTGACGTCCAGGAGACCATCAGATGTTGCTGCAGTGGATTAGCATTAGCAGCCTTATTGTAGATTGCAAGTTGTAGTTTGATGGAAACTCTGCACAGTCGCAGCAGATGTGACGGCGCCCCCTACCAGCTGTGCTTTGGTTTGCTCCAATTCCAGCTCGATCTTTTTCTGCTGCAGCTCCAGCAGCTGCTTCTGTTTGGCCAGCAGTTGCTGTCGGATCAGCTGCTCCTGCGTCAGGCCAGGCGGGCTGACGGGCGGCACTACGGGCGGCGGTGGCGGGGTGGGCGCCGCCGGGGGGGTGGGAGCCGGCTGTGGCGAGGACGCCTCATCAGGCTGCAGACAGAGAAAATGCGGACATCACTCAGAGTCGAGAGACAACTGAACACCGCTGAGTTCATCTACTTTTTGTGATCAGTTAAACAACTGGGACAAATTAAACACTTTCCAAGTACGTGAAATCATGAAAATTATTCAGTTACAAGTGGAAAGCCACAACTGGGTTTTCGTCTTTACGCCAGTGCATCCTTGCTCATCCTGGTTTTTAGAGGATGTGATAGACTTCTATATGTTGAGACGTCTGAAAAGTGATAAAATGACTTAATTTAAATCGCACACAACTGAAATACCAAAATAAATTTTAATGGTGTAAAATGTGATGAAACTTGGCGTTTCCATATTATCAACACAACTGACATTTTTTTCATTAAAACACAAAAACCTGGTGTTGCACGTTACCACCCCCCCCCCCCCCCCCCATTGGAGGAGAGATGCTGTTGAGAAACAGAACTAAACACTACAGACGCCCTCCGAGGAGCAGGCGGCAGTGCTATCTGGATCGAGACATGTAGGCGACTCTACACACCTGCTTTAAGAACTTGGGGTTGACGTGGATACTCGCATTGACAGTGGGCGGCAGCGGCTTGATGGGCCACGCCGGGTCCAGTGAGTTGACCCGCACGTCCAGTGCATACAGCTTCTTGAGTGGAAACACTTCGTCCCATGTAGAGCGAAGCTTAAAGAGACTCTTTCGCGTGTTTTCGTCCACCTACAAACAGAAGGACAGGACTGGGTCCTCGGCCAGCAAACCAAAACAAAATAAAAACTACAAACAAGCTGAAACAGGAGCTAACTTTTTGTTAAAACTAAATGGAAAAAAGCCCTCCATGGCAAATTTTTATTAACAGGACTACGTTATAGCAGGAGCAGACTACACACAGAGCAAGCAGCACAACAGACAGGAGGGCGGTGAGGTGGGCAGCTAACACAGGCTTAGTGCTTAAACTGTATAACAAAGCTGAGAGGCGGTGGAGAGAAACTGTACCTTTTCAAAGACACAAATAAATGAAGTGATTAGGTTTTTAGCAAACACTGCAAGGAACTCTCCTCCAACATTCTTCACTATGGAATCCACTAAGTACAAAACCGGGAGCTTCTCTGCGGCTGGGGCCTGGAGCGACAGAGAACTCGACAAGTTTAGAAAACAACAGGGGTTATCAAGCAACAGTTTTCACACAAATTCTCACAATCACACAGCGGGGCAGAGTCTCCGTGCCCCCACACAGCAAACAGTCCCGAGGGTCATTTCTTCTTCTGCTGCGGCAAAAACACCCAACGGTCCGACTCCACAAAACATACAAAAAGTTCAAAAAAAAAATAAAAAAAAAGAGGAAAAAAAAGCTTCATTTATTTCAAAAATAAAAAAAATAAAAAACAATCCAGGAGTCCGATCTTCAGCAGGAACCAGTCCACATGGCCACTCCGCTCAGGAGGGCAGAAAAATCCACCACAGGCAGTCCAAGAAAAACCCCGTCCGGGTTATACCTCCAAAGAGGGTTCGTGTCCTGAACCACTCTTTGTACGTTACCCTGCAGACGGCCTCCAGCCTCGTTCAGTTTCCTGGCCTCAGTTTGTTCAAAAAGTGGAGGCGCGTGTTTGTTTTGTTTTTAAACCCCCAGCAGCTGTAAACTGCAGCACGAGTGAACCGAGTATTAATTCAAACCAGAATCACAGCAAGAAAATTACACTGGGAAATAAAAAAAGACAAAAAGCACAGTTCACATTTTTTATTACAAACATTTTAACCATTCAGTAACAGTTCAGGAAGATCAGAAAACTAGTGTAATGAATGCAGACACTAAAGCGAGCCGCAAGAGGGAGGACGGGACTGAACCCCACAGTACTCATCATCATCAACATTAAAGAAATAAAGGCGTGCACGGCGGTGTGGTTTGGCCTCACCGCAGCAGAAAAGGTTCAAATACGCCCCCCCAAAATTAAACTGTTTCTCTCTGTACTTAAACAGCTGCACCCTCACAGCAGACACTTCCTGTTTCTGCGCCAAACAGAGCACTCGGCACGGAAACGCTGCACATAATTCATTATGAAACTTCACACCTGGTACTTCAAAAGGTACTTTAAGTCACCTTTCCATGACAACAGAGCAGTTAAATAAAGCTCTGGTGGTTTTTCCAATCAACTATTTTTATTTAGTGGAGATTCACACTTAAAGACCCACAATACATGGACTTCCTGTTTTAATTAACTGCACGTGAATACAGCAAATAATCTTATTGTTCATCATATGGATGGTGGAAGTAACAACTTAGTGCCTGTATTCACTGCCATCTGTCACGTCTTCTCCTTATGCACTCCAATGACATATTTCATCACCATGAGGAAGCTTGCAGCCTGGGTCATTATAAATCGACATTATATTGTCATTTTAAATACTCTTAATCATTTAAGACTTTTGAACCACTTTGCTTTTTAAATATTAAAACACAGAATGGTTCTTATGAAGTTAATACAATTGTATTATGTCTTATTATGAACTACAACCAGCACAGTTATAATTGCAAATCTTCATAACCTGGTCAGAAAGGTATTTACAGGTTCGAGAAAGGCCGATTTTCTTGTTTGACAATCAGGGTTAAATCCGAGATGTTCAAAAGTTATTACAATTCTATTTTAGTTCAAATAATCAGAAAAGCTTTTTATAATGACATGAAAAACCCAATGGAAGACGTTTAAACACTTCTCCCTTAATTTAAACTCAATCAATTTCGGCCTCATAGTTTTTATTAAGTATTTGACACAAAATGGAAGATTTCTGCCATACGAGTGCCTTTACATTTTAAACCAACTCTTCTACACATTGAACAATCCTACAGAACGTAGATTAAAAAACCCAATTCAATGTATTTCACTTAAAACCACAATGTTTAAACTATTTAGAACAGCATGCTTTCATTTGGTTTAAATTGAGGAAGCGTTTATTCTAAAACGTACGTTTTCAGGTATACCATGTTTAAATTAATTTAAATCATGTAGAATGAAGGATTTACGAGACTGTATTAGGACGTTTGATTTATTTGAATCCGACTATCGGCTTGATGTGACTAAGACCTTGAGATTTTAAATTATATACAATTAAAATAAGCGTCTATCAGATCATTTTGTCTTTATGGTCAACTATGAGCAGAGCTCAAGGAGGTTACTCCAGAGCAGTGTGTAACGCAATGAGCAGTAAAAAGCACATTATAAGGGGTTCACGGTGGTTTCTTCTCTAGGTTAGATTTCCAAGTTAAACCAGAAGCCCTTAAACATCTTTAAACGTCGTGCTGAACATTTAACAGCACATTTTATAAAGGTTTTAAGCGGTTTGTTTTTCAGGCGGATTTTCCGGTGAAACCAGAACCACACCAACGTCAAACGAACTTCGGCTAATCTGCGTCGAGTTAACTGCTTTAAAAAAAGAAAAACTCCGACGCTATATCGAGATTTTCTATTTTAATACACAACATTTGACTTAAATAAATTCAACGTGTGGAAGATTAGCTGACCAAAACAACAATAACCAGACGTGTGGCGTCGCGGCCGCCATGATGAGCTAACGGCTAACAGGGCCTGAGTGATCAACACAAAGCAAATGTGAGATATTTCTATATTCATAAAAACCTTGCTGATCTGCGCTTCGATAATTGCGACGATATCCTTGGCGAAGGTGACGTTCTCCTCGGCCAGGATGGTGAGCATGTTGATGTGCGGCTTGCTGTTGAACGTCAGGTCTTCCAGGGAGGACTGGTACTCCCGGCAGGCGTCGTCCCGAGCCGTGCTGTCCTCCATTTTTTGAGCTTCGCGATCCGGAGAAACCTACGAGAGGGAAACCATTACGGCAAAGTGGCGGGCAGTCCGTGTACTCATTCGGCTAGCGGTTCCGCGTGGGCTCCGGGGAGGTTAGTAACGCCGTTCGGAGTGGTTTTAACGTTTTATGATTCCAGTCGTGGCAACCACCCCTCGTCCGCTTTCGGTCCCAACAAAATGGCGAGTGCGACTGTAGGCCGCACACGTCACGCGAAGATATTTATACCTACCGTGACGTCAGGTTAGGGTTAGGGTTATGTGATGATTGTGATTGGTCAGAACGAGTAACAGCCACACGAATGAGCCAATTAGGACTTTGGAGTGTTGCAACTGGGATTACATAACGGGGCGCTGAGTGGAAGTGACACAACACGAGGCCGCAGCATGGCGTCTGTTTAAAACAAAGTTTTATGTGGAATAAAACCCACATTTATGAATAATCATGAAACGGGTAATCAAGACAAACGAGAAATAGTAAAACCGGATGAGCTGTGTGTTGACAGGAGACTAAAACCTGTTAAAATTTTACTTTTTTTCTTATGTAATACTGCATTTGGATCCTACTTATAAAGACTACTACTCGGTTCATGGGGTCAGTTTTGCTTTGTAGTAAACTTTATGGTCTGGTTTCCCGTACGGGGATTAAGGCTTGTTCTAGACTTAATCACATTTTAAACCAGGACTTTCTTAGACATGGATTAAAGGAGTCTCAGACTTGTCCTAGTCTTGAGTTAGATAATATCCTTTCTTGAATGGAGACGAGAGCTAATCCAGGTCTAAACGAAGATTTAACTGAAGCCTGGCCAGAGGCAAGTTTAAATTCAGATTAAAGGCTGTATGCCTCAGGGTGCATGTTGAAAATGGATGACCTTGGCTTTGTCCATGATGCTGAAAGATAGCAATAATAACAATAACTAGAAAGTTCAAGAGTAAATTTTATGTGCCTGGCTCTTGCTGCTGACTTTTTTTTTTTTTTTTTTCTTTATATCACATGCTGTTATCAAGCTTTCATTTGCTGCCAACAGGGTGCGAACTTGGGGATCAGCAAATGATCATGTGTAAAATTAGGCTATTTTTATTTATGAGGGTGAATCTTCACTCTTTCACTTTAATAAAGTTGCCGGCCTGCATGCAGTTCTTGTCCTCACCATTGAAGTGTGTGTAAAAAGAAAGTTGTAGCAACCTATTTCTGAACGTTCCACAAGTTTTGATGTACTTGTGTCCGTGCTCCCAACAGTGGGACTAGTTACTCGCATAACAATAATAACAAAATTAAAGGATCTCCTAGGATAGCAATCTTTGCGCTTCGCCTCTTAAAGAGACAGGCACAAGAAATAGAACAGTCTTGGGGCAGCAGAGGAAAAGACCCGATGATACCTTCCAACAGTTACTGGCTTTCAATCATCCCACTTAACAAGTGTCTGGGTTAATCTGTTTCTTGTCGAAGTCGGGGGTCGTGAAAAACTCCTGACAAGCAATGGCTGTAGTTTTCAACATCTGTATTTTAAGATTTTTTCCACAGGACCTTTAAAAGGCAATATAAGAATGTGTGGGCGTCACATAAGAAGACATAGATTTCAAACTCCATCCATTGGGAACATTTTGGGATCCAAGAGGGTTGGGGTTGATTCTAGATCAAGGTCAAACTCCAGCTTCACACGCTGTAAAACCTCTATTGGAATGTTCTAGCACCCTCACTGGGTAGTCCTTGATCACCTTTAGTCTGAGACTGTAGTCTGGAACTGGTTCAATTTAAGTTAAATCACATATCAGAAAGCCACTGAATTACTGTGGATTAATTTAAACCAGATTACCTTAGTCCTGGTTTTATTTAAGCCGTGAATGGGAAACCGGGCCTATGAGTCTCTGAGACACATTTTGACTTCAGAAAGATGGGTAAAATGACTTCAAAGTTGTTTGGTGCATCTTAAATCGTTCCTCGTCTCTGAAGTTGCAGATTCCTCCTGTGGCCCCAAGCGGACGCTTTGAGAACCTCTGAACGACACCAACAAGTTACGCCTCCTGATCAGTTTGCATCTTTGTGCAGTTGTGTGACTGTTTGTTGGTTCCTTGCCGTCACTCTGTGGAGCTCTCTGTGAATCTAGTTATGTTGCACATTTTGTACGTTATTAAAAAGCGTTTGTCTCCTGATGGCTTATTTTTTGTCTTCTTGAGGACCCTTACAAGGCTCCAAGTCAGATTTTAATTTTGACAACCTTAATGATAATTAATACGTCCTGAAAAACAAACAAGTTTAGTCATTTATTGGTAGAAACGACAATTGAATGTACCATTTGAACCATTCATTAACCGAGAATAACAGCAAAGTTTTTCTCCCCGCCAACGCAGCAGAATCATTCACAATCGTGCGCGATAACCACGAGTCAGCGTTTTATTCTCCACGTGTAGTCTGGTGCTGGGACAACAGTTGCTGTGGACCCAGAAAGTTTGATTACAAAACAGAGAAGACAGAAAGAAATCGTGGAACCAGAAACACAGTTCATGTCCACACAGACTGACGCTGAACAATAACACACACAAGTTCCTTTAAAAAAAAAAAAAAAGAAAGGTGTCCCACTACCATCAGACAATCCTTGATTCCGTCAGGTCTCCGCTTCACAAGAACTCAAACAAAGCCTCAGATTCTCCGCAGGCCATGCGCCAGAAATGTTTGTTAACAAAACACTTAGTACACATATAGTACTCTGGTATTTTTCTGCACCTCTGAAGCTGCCCCACGTCTTTGTAGTCATTTCGTGCATCTCCAAAGTCGTTCCGCCTCTCGGTGAAGCCGTTTCGCGTCTCTCTGAAGACGTTGTGTGTCTCTTTGTAGACATTCCGTCTATCTCTGATGTCGTTTCAAGTCTTGGAAGTCGTTTCGCAGGTTTCTTTGGGGCCGTTTTCCGTGTTCTTATCAATGTTGCGCATCCTTCGGGGTCAGAAACCCAAAAAGGTTGCTGGCCACGGACGCACAAAGCGGCGAGGATGAGCGCCTCCGACATCCCCAGTGAGCGGTTTGAGACGGAGTGCCCGCAGTTCTGATGATTGACACGGGAATGTGGACGAACACGACGGCAGCTAGACGTGATGGTGTGAGCGGTTCCACTGAGCGCAGCAGGGATGGATCCAGAGAGGACGAGGTCCCGGACACAGAGTGTGGACTGTGGAAAATCGCTGGATTGAACCGCTGAACACCGCGACGTCTTTACGAAGGCTTGCAAGTAAGTTGAGCCTGAAAATAAAAACATTAGGTCCAAAATGGGCTGAGTGTAACAGTCCGTTCAGAGGCTCCATCGGCCACAACTCTGGATGGGAAACCCACAGTACGCTCCCAGCGCTGCGTCAGCCCGGCCTGAGGCCGGGAGGAGTTTCCTCCTCCTCCTCCTCCTCCTCAGGGCGTCTCAGGCGTCTGACTCCTCGCTGCTGTCGCGGCTGATCTCGATCTGCAGCGATGGTAGGTTGTCCAGCCGGCTCTTCTTCATCTTGTGAGACTTGCGCTCCTGCTTCTGTTTGATCATGGCACCCCACATCTTCTGGAGCGTCGTGTCGTCCTCCTCCTCCACCTCCTCCGCCTCCTCCTGCTCCCCGGCGCCAGCCCCCTTGTCTCGTCTCTTGCCACTCCTGCTGCTGTCGTTTCTGCCCGACGGCACTGCGGATGAAGAGGAGGAAGAGGAGAAGAGCCCTGCCGTGCTGCCACTCGGTCTGTGGTCGTGACGCCTGGTGCCGACATCGTCGTCTTCTCCCCCAGAGCCCAGACGGCTCCACAGCCCGCCTGCGGACCAGAGGGAGAGGAAGGCGTTAAAAACAAGCGCACCTAAACATGGAGTAAAGTTACTGACGTCAAAGAGAACACAGGCAACGATGAGGAAGATCTCCCGAAATGTAAGCAAGTCTGCACTTCTGTGACATTTGAGGAGGTTGAACAGAGCAGTAGCAAGTTTAGCAGAGCAGAGCAGCAGGGGGACTTCATAGTAAAGATTATTTCATTTTTTCTAAAGCTCCTTTTAAACTCTTTCAGTTACTCCACTGGAATCCACACAAGAAAAGTGAAAAATATAGGAGCCAGTTTTAGTTGTTGATGTACGTCTCTAATACGTTGTCCAGACCTTTCTGAAGGAAATTCCTCATTACACGGACACAAACTTGTATTTTCAGCATTTAAATTTCGCTGAACATCCCCAGGTTTGTTGACATCTTGTGGATTGCCGAGGCATCGTGTTCCAGTTTGTACACTCGATCTCACGAGGAAACGAAAAATCTACGATCAGTTTCAAAACATTTCAAACTATTCACGTGACTTTAAGACTCTTTGAGAAAGTCTAGATTTTTTCTGGCTCAATCGGTCCAATGTGGATATTTTCACTTGGGCTGCTGCGACGCCATCTTTGATATCCCAGAAACCCTTGAGGCAGGATTCCGAGGATGACGCCAGTTAGCGAAACATACACAGTGTGATGGCTACAAATTCTGGTTTGTTTGTGAACACATCTACTTCAATGCGATGGAATCAGACACTGCGGGTTAGAAAAGAGTGGTGATGGTCTTGATCACTTGTACTGGTTTATTCTCTGTGCAGAAGTGATACTTTTTATGGGAAGTAGATTTCTGGTAGAATAAGTTCAAGTATGTCCATATCTGTAGTAAGATTTCAGTAATAAGCAACAAAAAAAGCGCTGAGTTCTTCTTCACATTTAGCACATGTGGAAGATTTCCTGATGAAGTTGTTGCAGTCATAAGATAAATCCAGAGATAAAATACATAAAGACTCGAGTGATCTCAGAGAGACGATGAGCCCAGCTCTGATCCAAACTGTACCTGTCTTTCTGTCTTTGGATGAGGGGCCCCTGCTCTCCTGACTGGCCACGCCCAGTCTGCGGTGCACGTCTCGGATTGGCTCTCTCGATGGAGGCGTGCTCTTCGGGGAGACGGGGGACGGAGACCGGCGTCTGTCTGGGGAGTAGCGTCTCTTCCCAAGCCTCTGCCGGACATCTGCGGACAGCACCAGAGAGTCAGAGGAGTCGTCGAGTGGATCCTTTGAACGCGGCACGTGGAGCCTCGCTGCTCACCTGTCTTACCACCGCTGGCCACCGGGGGAGGCGGTCTGTGCTGAGAGGACACGCCCTGCCTCTTCTCCTCCAGCAGCTGCCTCACGTCGGTCACCTTGGTGGGCGAAGGCGGTTTGGTTGTGTGACTCTGGGATCCCGACACTCCGATCCTGTTCCTGATGGACGACGCAGAGAGAAAACATTTAATAAATACACCTCAGGACAGGCGAGGACAGCTGAAGACTGGTCAGCGTGTGAAAGAACAAATAACTAATAGGACAGATAAGAACAGCGGAGGGTGAATTTGGAAAAGGACAGGTGAGTGTCTCTGACCGGATGGTGTTCAGGTGCGTGTCCAGCTCGTCCGCATACATCGTCATCTTCTTGCTCTTCTTGGGCGACGGCGTGGAGATCATTTTCAGCTCCAGGTCGTAGTCCATCTCATCCGACTCGGACCAGGGAGACGGGGAGCGATCAGTTCGACTGCGAAGCCCCGCCCCCGCCCCCGTCCCCGCCCCCACCCCCACCCCCGCGGAGCGTGAGCTGCTGCCCCGCTCCGCCCTGTCCCCCCGGTCCTTGTACTCCACCACGCGGTCGTCAGAATCCATGTCCTCGTCACCACTGGCGTCCTCCTCCTCCTCCTCTTCCTCCTCCTTGATGGGCTCCTCGGGCAGATTAACGAGGTCGGCTGAGGAGGAAGAAGCAGATGGAGTAAAGCTTGTGTTTCGTCTCTCCGAGCGTCTCCGTGTGCAGGAGTTTACCGGAATGTCGGTGTGTGTACGGTGGCGTATGTCCCATGCTGTCTCCAATCAGAGGCTTCTTGCTCTTCAGGACATCTCGTTGGATGCGGCGGGTGTGATACCGCCTCTTCCTGAAAAATTAAAAACACCACGTAGATTGTTTCCAAGTAGCAGTGGCAAGCCTGAACTGCATCGCGGTGGATATTCTGGATACGAGCTGCGTCGTCCGAGTCTCACCAGGAGTTGCTGAGGATCCCCTTCATGCCTCCATAGTTCGGGTTTCCATACTTCATGTAGTATCGGCTCCGACGAGCGGCACCCAGCTCCTTCCTGTCATCTGCAGACACAATATCAACATTCACCACACCTTGATGTGAACAAGAGTGCAGGCTGATTACCAAAAACTTTCAATTAGTGACATTGTAGTTTGTTCGGTTCACACCGACTTATTCTGCTCAGCTCCAAACACCACTCCAACTGAAAGGGCGTCAAGTTTTCTATGGCTACCGAGTGTGGCATGAGGAACGTCACGTTTCCATGACGACAGAACCCAGTGACATAAGTAGCATCATGTTTCCGTGACTACAGAACCTGCAAGTCTTCATGTTTATTTCTTCTTTTCTGCACCATCTTTTCTTGGTTTTCATGGAGGGGCTGAAACTTCTTTCTACGAGGCGTTTGCTGAAATGAATCCCCTTTTTCAACTAGTTGTTGATTATTGAATGAATTAATATTTGTAGTGTCACGCACACGTGGGCTTCTATGACAGTAAACATTATTAGGATGATGACAGTCATGTTCAGTATAACATACACATTTAAAGAGAATCAGAGTCTAAATACAAAGCTTTCAGTCTCATTATCCATGCTTTTTCCACATCTTGCAAACAGCAAAAAAAAATATTTCTAAATAACCAAATCAGCATATCACCTCCTGCCAACCAAACGAGATCAGGATTATCACATTCAATTTTTTCAAACAAAGCAATTCTTAAGTCATAACACAGTGGACAATAGAACATGAATTGAAATATATCCTCCACCAAACATAAGTCACAAACATTACATAGCCTGTTCTCTTTAGAGACCCCTTTGTAATGGCACACCTCCACCTCTAGGGGCAGCACACCTGCTCTGAGCTGAGCACACTCAGGGGGCTTTTCCACCAGAAAGAACAAGGCGCTAGTTCTGGCTAGGGCCAGACTTCGCACTAGTTCTTTGTCTTTCCACTGCCAAAGCCCCGGCCAAACAGGAGCTAAAGTGGCCCCACATCGTTGCTGGGCCAGAGAGGAGCCAGAGCGGGGCCAGAGAGGAGCCAGAGCGGGGCCAGACACGTCATCAGCTGGGGGCGGAGTTATCGCTGCCTACAAGGCAGATGAGACGCTGAACCAGCTTTCTGAAAACTACAGCGAACACGGAGCCCTAGGGTAGTTCTAGAAATTTATTTTTTAATAATACGAGGGAATGAGATAAATTAATCCGTGATCGCAGAGCCGCAACTCTTGAGAGAGTGCTGCAGAGCTCCTCCGCTAACGTCATGTCCAGGTCTGGTTTTGCGTTCTGACCGCAGGCTGAGGCGCTGCAGCCGCTGCGCCATACAGTGTGCGGCGGCATTGCGCTCCGCTACGAGACGCTCCAATATTATTTTCTAACCCACAGAACTTCTTTATAATGAAGCGATACTTTTGGTTCATCAGCAACTTAAAAAAACTGCGTTCTATCATTCTACACCTTCATTCTTCTCCGATGTTGAAGCATTTGATTCAGACACGTCCAGAAATAAAGTGAAAGGAGCAGAAATTCCCTATGTAATGCCCAAATGTTGAAAAACAAGCCCCAAACTCATTCACCCGTTATTTTTATTTTTTTTCCCCTCTCTGGCCACTCCGGGGCTCCGGACTAAAACAAGACCGACGTAAAAAAACACCAATAGAGTGACGAGGAGACTCAATGTTTTCTGGTTCTTTGGTGCATCTGAGGTTCAGGTCAAACTCGATGGAGCGACCCGGACTAAACCGATGAATACAGTCCGTCTCCTGGTTCTTGTATGAGCGCTGTCAGTGCTAAATTGTTGAAATCAGTGACGTTTCACGTTTTGGAGTGACGCAATGACGTGGCTCTCACTTGGCTCCGGTAACGGTGGAAAAAGAACCGGTTCTTTGACGGTGCTCATTTAAAAACTGGCCCTGGCACCGGCCCCGAACTAGCTCCTGGTTCTTTTAGGTGGAAAAGCCCTATCGGTGTCAGAGCCCGTTCTTAAATGAGCACCGCCAAAGAACCTCGTGAGACCAAAAGGTATTTATGGGCTTTATCCCAGTTAAAGACTTTCCTGGCGAGCCTACCCTCAGTTGTTGATGATTGTACTTTTATAATGTTATAGGAACAAATATCAAAAAGGCTCTGAATCTGTTTGGTTTCAGTTTTCCTCCATCGTCTTTGACCAGGAATGATATGCTGACTGAACTACCCACAATGCAAAGCTCATGAGACTACAGGAGCCTTTTTAGCTCAAACGCTTGAGTCCGTGAGGCAGTTTGTGTCTGTTATAGTTGTTTTCACGCTACAGTCACACTGCACTGTAACTGAACTTATTGACTGTGTATTCTGTGTATTCCTGCTTGTCTGATATATCTTGGTGTTGTTTGTACTGTTGTTTCCTCTTTTACCCTCTGAAAAGCCCTTCCAGGGACGAGAGTTGCAAATTAGTGTCAAGCTATATACTCTATGTGCAACACATCAGATTTTTTCTATATATATTGCACTGTCCCTGATAAATAAATAAATTGAAATTGAAGCCATAGGTAGGGAGAGAATGGACACAGAATGGCTGTGTGTGTGTGTGTGTGTGTGTGTGTGTGTGTGTGTGTGTGTGTGTGTGTGTGTGTGTGTGTCCCTAACCTTGTGTAGCCAAGCGTAGCATAAGCTTGTTTCCTTTAAATGGTCTGATGGCCGGACGCAGCTCGTTCCTCAGCAGCGACTCCATCTCTGCTCTCGACAGGTCGTCCACCTGTGGATGAGGTCATTGATGAGTAACAGATGGCGACACTGATTGGCCCATGTCGAGATGGACGCCGCTCTACCTGAGTGTCCCCCGCCTTCGTCTTGTCCGCCTCTCCGTCGCTGTCCTTCACCTCGATCTCCTCGCCGCCCTTTTTCACCTCATCCACCTCGCCCTCCTCCTCTTCATCGTCCGACCCTTCACTCTGACGACCTGCCACAGTCACAGCACAGACACTTACCCACAATGCACCACAGTCTTGTGGAACCCGGTTGGTTTGAGCGGTGTGCAGACTGACCTGTGCTCGGCTGGTCGCTCCTCTCCGTCTCCGTGGCGACGGCCTCCGGGTCGGGCATCCGGCTGGAGTTAATGAGCGCTCGAATGGAGGTGTTGTCATCCAGCCAAACCACGTTACCTGGGAGACGGCGAGGAGGGCGTGTCCACACCGCGGGTTAACAACACACACACACACACCAGGCAAAGCTGTGGACTAAGTGTGTTTTTTTCCTGTGCGTGTAATCTCACAGGAAGTGTCGTCGATCCATTCGATGTGTGCTGGCGGATACTCTTTGAAATACCCAAAGACGTCCTGAGTGCTCATGTCGTCCACGCCGCTCACGTGAATCGCCTCCATGCGCAGATTGGGGATGGCTGAGGAGGAGCAGGAGCAGGAGGTTCAGTCATTGCAGTCAGAAACAACAGGAAGTGGAGACAAACACCCTCCCACCTTTCTTCATGGCGTCTTTGTCCAGGAACACGTTCCTCTGAGTGATGCTCTCCTCGCTGTGGAAATGAAAACGCTGTGCACGCTTCTCCTTCCTCTCAATTGCCTCCTGACACACACAAACACACACACACACACACACTCTTTGAGCAGACAGTTACAGCCTCTCCAATGTCTGTAGCCTGATAACCGAACACATCGTGTCCACACAGAAACTTTGTTTCTGTGTTTTCCGTGTTTGATGAGAGTGTGTGTGCAGAGTGAAGTGTGCAGGAAGAATCGCGTGTCAGTAAATGTTCAGTTTCTCAAACTGATCGGTGGTACCTTGGAGTTGACGTCGATCCCGGTGATGAAGGCCCCGGCCTTGTTCTCGTAGCGCCGGCTCGTGTCCTGTTAAAGGTTTAGGGGAGATTATTATTATATTAGAGGCTTCAGTCGGGAACAGTTTCAGCAAGTCTTCGCTGGCCAAATGTTGAATTCATGGCACAAGTAACATCAGTTGTGTCTCATGCAGAGACATGTGTACCATGTGTGGAGCCAGAAAAACATTGTCGGACACATCTGCATCTTTTCATTAATAGATACAATAGAAATGTTTTTGAAATATCAGATTTAATTTGCTTCAATTTAGGTGCAGAAAACAAGAATGGAAGAGCAGGTAAATGTCCTGCTGAAGGACACATTCACAAGAGGAACAACAGGAGATAAAGCGTTGAAAAGTCCAATAACATGTAATTTAAGTGATTAAAAACAGGCCGATGTGTTGAGTAAATGAATCTGTATAAAGACATCGTTAAGAATCTTCCGTTGTTTAAGCTCCAGCTCTTGTTTATATGTTAAAACGTAAAATTTTGAGTTTTCTGAATGGAGTCTGGTGAGGCGGTCAAACAGCATGTGAAGAAACAGCAACAAGTGAGTCAGTTAATTAAAAACTAACTACAGCACGAAGCCAGTTTTAACTAGTCCTCGTTAAGCATCAAACCGCTGCGGTTCTAAGGGAGCGGGAGTTCAGGTGAGCTGCGGCTGCGACTGGGTCGGCCGCCCGCAGCCGACGCCAGTCCCCGGTCTGGCGGGGCCTAGCCCGGGCACTCACCGGCAGTAGCTCCTTCAGGGAGCGGTTCACCGACACGTCCTCCGCCTGAAGCTCGCCCTCCTCCACCTCCATCGGCTCGGCGTCGCGGGCATCCTGGTCCGACTCGGAGTCCGAGTCCGAGTGCTCCGAGCCGCTGTCCGATTTCACCGCGACCTGCAAGCTGCGCACTGCCGCCATGGCGCTCAACGAGCTGCGGACAACGGCTGCGTCTGTAACCCGGCAATAGAACGTCTTCATCCGGCGTGACAGCAGCGGGGGGGCCCGGCGGTAACCAGCGGCCCGGGAAACACCGCCCCCTAGTGGATGTAGCTCGGAATAGGTCCAATAAAAGGGAACTAAAAACAAAAGAAGCGCTAACAAAAATAATTCAAGTGACGTTGAAATTATTAACACAAATAAAACAATTAAAACCTGATAAAATGAAACTAAATTTACAATCAAACACAATATCCAATAGAAAACTAGATAATTCAAGAGGAAATTTTGAGTGCCTGCCTCTCTTTAGATCCCACAGCTCCACTGATCTCCACTGATCTCTGCTGATCTCCGCTGATCTTCTCTGATCTCATTTGATCTCCTCCATGAGGTGCCTCTCCCCACCAGTTTGCATGGGAAACTCTGTCGCATTTTTTTGAGATTTTTTCAGAAACGGTTAGCCTAATGGTTAACAAACTCTCGGAGCAGCTTTTGGCACATTTTGGTTTGCTGTTTCTGTCCATGCTTCCAACTGTGCAGGACAAGTATGTGGCAAAAAGACGGCAGAAAAATGGTAATAAACAAACCCCAAACAAAGCACAAAAATGATTAAATAACGCGAAACACTGAAATGTGATAAAAGGTTTTTAAAATTAAATAAAATCAAATAAATTAAAATGACATCAAAATGATTTTTTTTTTATGTAATTAAAAAGATTTTTAAATGAAATAAAACATAATAAAGGCAGGTAAATTAAAACAAATTGAAAATTACAGTCAAGTATATTTTGAAAATTTTAAATAATGAAATCAAATAACATCAAATGTTAAAATCAGTGATGAAGATTTGTTTTAATGAAAATTAATTAGAAAGAGTAAACAGGCAATAAAATAATTTAAAAAAAATTAAGATTCGACAACTAATAAAAAAGAAATAGTATGAATAGAATCTGAAAAAAATAAAAATAAATGAAATAGAAAAATCAAAAATATATAATTCAATTATTTTGATTTAAATTAGTTTAGAGACAAAAAGTGTCTGTAATTGTAAAGAATGCCTCATATATGAACACACACACACACACACACACACACACACACACACACACACACACACACACACACACACACACACACACACACACACACACACACACACACACACACACACACACACACACACACACACACATGTTTTCTTTTTTCTAAACTATTAAACTAAACAGTAGTATCCTTGATGGTTGACAACAACCAGCAGTTTGTGTTTGTTAAATCCATCGTCTGAGCTGTGAGACTCGGGCTTAGACGAAAAGGAAGCAGGAGCTTCACACATAAAACAAATGTGATGGAGAAAAAATAAAAACTGAATTCAGTCTTCTTGGAATTTGGTTTTTCTCTTCAGTTAAATTTTGTCTTTTGCCTTTTTTGTCTGACAAAAAAACAGAAATGAGTGAAGAAAAAGTGAAGCAGATGACAGGAAATTGAGATTTTTTTTATTGACGTTTGAAAATCTTTGAACAAACAACTGACAGAGGAATCAAACTGGGGAGAGGAGACTGTCCTCAGTGAGTGTGAAGAGAAGGACGAGGAGGAGACTTGGCGTGGTCAGCTGTGATCTGTCCTCCTATAACAATAATTATTAAAAACACATGAAATCATTTATTTAATAGTGGAGAAAATATCAACAGGCCAGAATGTTCAGCTGAGCTGTTCGGTTGAGAGCACAACTGATTGGTGCAACTGAAATGTGCTGGACGAGAGGTAAAGTGTCATAAATGTTCAATTCAGGCCCCGTTTACACAACAACAGCGCTCGGAGACACTGAAAATGCAACAACAGCTCCAACAAGTGGTCTGGCACACTAACTACATCGTTTTCAGTGTTTCGGCTGTTTCCATGGACATCCTTTTCAAAATATTGCTGTGTAAACGCAAAATGCTAAATCAATGCGTTTTCACTTGAAACATTGTCGTGTGAACGGGGCCTCAGTTCCTTTGAAATAAAAGCTGCAACCCTCTTCGGGAAGTTTTAATTTGTCTGTGAATATATTGATATTTCAAACTGCAGACTCATCGGACATGATGAGACTCTGTTAGTCAAGCCTCTTGGTATTTTCTTTACTATTAACCAGGAAGTAAAACAACTTTGCAGATGCACATCATCCACACACTGTGTGCTGTGATGGCGCCGCCTGCAGGTCAGAGTGAACACACAAGCGTTATTAAATTGGGACAATACTTCATGTCTTCAGTGTTTCAGTAGCAACAGACCTCTAGAAACATCTATTTTAACTTTAGCAGGAATTTCACAACTGTACAAACCTTGAACTGTACAATGCATTGACCAGTTGGAGAAACACAACGTCATTTTAATCACAGTTGACGGTAAACCAGAAATCACAGTTTTAATTACAGGATTGGAAAACAGCAGCTGTGAGACTGGTTACACTAGACTAGATGTTTTCCACATTTCTCCGATGATTTTATAACAATTGGAACACTTAATTTATTTCACTGTACTCTGTGAAAAAAAGACTTTCTGGGTTTTGCATGGTTGGTCAACTTTGGAAAACAGTAAGTGGGCAGTTTCCATCACATTGTGACATCTTAAACATCAAACTATCCGTCCATTCATCCACAGATTTACCCTTGACGGGAAACATGATTACATGTAATGTTACAGTGCGCAGCTTTTCTTTGTGTTAAGTATGCCCACAGGAAGTCACTGTAAACCTGCTCCTCTAGTCCCAGGAAGCACCGCTGGCCCTCTCACCTCTCATCTATGAGACTGATGAAAACACACAGCAAAGACTCAGGTGAAATGATAACGTTTGAATGAGCTGTTTCCTGGAGTTTGACAAAGTTTCAGCCTTTGGTTGGCAAATTAGAGCTCCTGAGTTCCTCACAAGACACGTGAGAAAAGTTCTTGCAGTGGGAAACAGTCTAATGAACGATCCAACGTAAAGTCATGTGTCGTCTGCATAGAGTGAAACTTTCTCATAAAAAAAGTAGAAAGAAAAGGAAAAGGACCCAGTGAGGAGCCTTGTGGGACGCCACAGTTTAATAGACTGGATAAATGGAGCTTTGAGATGCTCCTTTATCTCTTGCTCCCAGATATTGCTGCTGTGACAAAAACTACGACCTCCAGAGGCCACCAGGATCTCGGCCTTCTGTGTGTTGAGACCTGAAGCTGTCTTTGCGTCTTCACAGTCAATTTCCCTGCAAAAAACAAACATGGCTAAGATTCAGCTTGTCTGATTCAAAGCAGCAGGAATAACAAATATACTAAAACTGACTAAATAAGTGTTATCTGTAATAAAGAATGCTAAACACATAAAATAATTAAACACGAACAAATAAAATACTACAATATTACTATAATATTACTATCCATGAAATGGTTAAAAAATGAATTAAAAATTACGATAATGGTGAATAAGACATAAAAATTTTAAAAGTTAATTACTTCATTGAGTAGAATAATAGATTATGAATGAACAAAAGATAAGACAACATAACATTATAAATTATGATATTCCATTAAAAATTAAATGAAATTTAGCTCACAGGTAAGAAAAAATCACAATTAAATGCTTTAAATATAACTGAAAAAACCTGAAACAGAAATGTGTAACATCAAAAACAATTATGAGAAATGAGGGAAAAAAAGTATATATTACTGGAAAAGACAATTATCAGTCAATTTCCCTAAACATTTCTAAAATATAATGTGAAAAAATAAAAATGTGAGTTTGTGACTAATTCAAAATAATTTATTTAAAAGAAAACACTGAAGAAAAGAATTTGCCAAACATTTGAATGTATGAACAAAATAGGTCAATATAAGGATATAAAAATGATCATCTATTAACTGTGAGAGGGAACATGTGAGCATGCTGATTGGCTCTCGGAGGCGGACTCACTGTGGTGGAGTGGCTCAGTCTGTCGAAGCGAAACTTCAGGTTGGATCTGGGCGAGTTTCTGCTCCTCGTGTCTAAAAGAGGAGCAGAAAAACAGACATTAACGCAAACGTGGGCACACACAAACACACACACAGAAACACGGTTTTCACACGCTTCAACAACCTGTGGGGCTCCGGCAGGCGACCAGCGGAATCGAACATGGACCCTCCAACACCGCCTGGCACGGCTGAGCACACAGAGACAAGAGTTGTTACTGAAACATGTCAGTCGGTAACTCAGGACCTGTTTGCACAAAACCTTTGTCGCCTTTTGGGTGTCCGTAAAAACAATCCAATTCATCTTCTGTTCATACGAATGTCTATGGTATCCCACTGTTGATGTTTATAGCGTGTTGTTCTTGAGTGTGTGTGGTTTCATTACAAAAACAACCAACAGCACCCACTAGTGGCCCAAGATAAAAACAACATTGTTTTCAGTGTTTCTTATGGGGGTATTATTGTAGCGACACTATTTGACAATGTGTATAGAGAGTTCTTTGTCTGTATTTCAAGCTGTCTGTGCCTGTGAATCTGAGCTCAGGGCATTAAAACCCAATGTTTCTGTTCAGTGGTTGTTAAAGTCGGGGTTGCGCCCCCTGGGGGGGGGGGGGGGGGGGGGGGGGGGGGCACAGTATATGAATGAATGAAAAAACAACTGCAAGCATAATGGACAAGTTTTTGACTGGGCTCCAGCGTGAACAAAAAGCAGAAGATGAAGCATTGCCAAATACCCCCCCCCCCCCCCCCCCCCAAAAAAAAAACAGGGAAAAAGAATTATCCTGTTACTCTGACCAAAACTATTAAGGTGCTCAGTAAAAAGAATACTGTTCCACTGTAAATAGTGACATTGTAAAGGTGGTTAAAAGAGGATGTAGTTTGTTATATTGAAACCAATTTATTGTATTTCCCTTTTTTTTAATTGTTCAAAAGTTTGTGGTGTGAAATACACTGCAATGGAGTTTGAGAAACAAAATATGTGTCTGGTTGACAGTCGTGGGCCTGGGCGGTGGCCAAAAACATTTTTTTTTTTAGATCAAAGGGGAACCCAACCAAAAAAGTTTGGGAACCACTGTTGAATTTTGCGTTATCCAGAACTGCTGTGTCACTCATCGCGCCACCATCAGGTCACAGTGTGAACTTCACCTCTGGTCGTCTCAGCGGCTGAGAGTCGTCTGCGGGGACGGTGAAGCTGCAGCTGCTGGATGTTGACCTGGAGATCTTACTGCTCTCCTTCTTCTGCTGGATCCTGCACAGAAGCACACCCCACATATGTTATCGCCACAATCAAGAAGAAATGGTTCAAAAAACACTTTTCAAATGTGCTTTCTACGGAAAACGAGATGCAGACACGAAGAATAACATAATATGCACACAAAACAAGACAAAAAAAACAACCCTAAAATGACAACTTGGACAAAAGACAAATAAACATAAACAATAAGAAAATGCAAAATACTATTTAAAACAATAAAAAGATAAATAAATATAAAAAACGAAAGAAATTGCATAGAACAATAAAAAGAATTATCAACAGTCAAAATGTGAGAATTGATTCAAACTCACCCAAACAAAAAGTGTTTTATAACTCACATCTAATGAGTTTGTTTATTAACTTCATTCAAGACATGGCAGGAGGGAAGCTCCACCCACCTGTCTCTTTGTCCCGCCTCCGGTGAGCTGGGATTGGACGGCAGCTCTGACCTCACCTCGAGCATTGGCTGGCAGCTGTCGAAGCTCCTCTGCTCACTGAGGAGGCTGCAGGGTTAAAGAGGCTGGAGGTCCAATAATACAGCTTCAAAACGTTCATGAAAACAGCCTCAAACCGGCTGAAACCAGCTTCAAACAGGTTTCAATCCATCAAGAAAACAGCTGGAAACCAGTTTAAACTGGTCCAATAAAAGAGTATCAGACCAGTCTGAAGCCAGTTTCAAACTAGTCATGAAAACAGCCTCCAACCAGTCTAAAAAATGAGCATCAAACTGGTCCAAAGCAGCTTCAAACAAGGTTGAACTGGTCAAGAAATCAGCCTCAAAGCAGTTTGGTGGTCTAATAAAACAGCCTAAAACTGTCAGAAACCAGCTTCAAACAGGTTTCAAACGTTCAAGAAAACAGCTTGAAACCAGTTTAAACTGGTCAAGAAAACAGCCTCAAACCAGCTCAAACCAGTCCAAAAAAAAAAAAGATCTCAAAACGGTCGAAAAAAAAGAGTATCAAACCAGCTTCAAACAGGTTTCAACTGGCCAAGAAAACAATCTCAAACCAGTTCAAACCAGCCCAGAAAAAGACCATCTAACCAGTCTGTAGCCAGCTTCAAACTGGTCTGAAAACAGCTCCAAACCAGTTTAAACCAGTCAAGAAAACAGCTTTATACCAGTCCAAAACAGGGCTTCAGACTGGTCTGAAAACAGCCTCAAAGCAGATTAAACAAAGGATCCATTGAAAATCAAAATCCACTTATAGTCGTCTATAACGTCATGTGAACAGGTGTGAACACGGCTCTCGGGTTTCCTCAGCTCGGACAGTTCGACCTTGCTTGGCTCCAGCAGGACAGGGAGCAGACTGAAGCCAGGACGTTTGGATCGTCAGTGTCGTTCAGTGAATCTGTTGGATGTTGTGGTCCCGTTCACATCGGGTGTTTACCTCCTGCTGTTGTGTTTCTCCGTTTGGCTGTCGACACTCAGCAGGCGTGGAAAAAGTCCCGATCGCCTCTTCACCGGAGATTTCACGTTATACTGACACCAGGAAACAGAAATGTGCTGAGTCAGCGGCGCACTGAGTTTCAATCTATACAAAAATATCAAACGTCTGATGGAATCACTCATACACGGACACACCAAAGCAAAACTTGCAATTCTTGCAGAAATCGTTCAACGTAAACAAGAAGTCCCAAAGCTGCGTCGGCCCAGAAGGGGTCCACAAAATCAAACACAAATGCTGTCGCTTTAGCTCGAGCTGTGTTTTGTGCGCGTACCTTTATGGTTTTTTTGTTTTTGCTCACCTCCACACTGATGTGTGCCAGACCCCCTCCACTCAGACTGGTGGGTAGTCCCGCCCCGCCCCGAGACATGGTCTCCATGGAGACGCTCCGCCCTCTCATCGCCCTCTGGGATTCAGAATGTCATTCAGCTTTCAACTTTTTCGTGTTAACGGACAATCTCCATCCACGACCTCCTGTCATTAGCAGGTGTCAGTTTGTTTTAGGCCCCGTTTACACGACAGCGTTTCACGTGACAAACACCTAATCCGTTAAAAAAAATAAAATGAGTGTGTTTACACTGCAGCGTTTACACACTAACTACATCGTTGTCAGTGTGCATGGACTGACGACGAATCGAATGCTATCAGGGGAGAGTCTCAACTGATGTGGACGATAATACTAGAATACAAGTCAAACCACCGCGGGTCCGCCATGCTTGTTTACTGGCGTATTCGTTGTCGTGTAAACGGGGCCTCAGTTATGATATCCCTCTGAACGGCATCTGGACCTTGATGGACTCCAGCAGTCCTCCGTGGGCGTGTCCGTTCTCAGATCGTCCGTCCTCCTCGGCGCCTGACGTCAATCCGAGCATGCTGTGGGAGCGTGACTGCAGCTCGTCGTTCAGACTGTCCAGCAGGGCGGCCCGAGTTCGCTCCTGAACAGAAACACAGCGAGGACCACAGACCCCGACAGAGTCACTGAAATACACCGACCATCCAACAGCGCTCGCTTCCATCTGCTCGATCTGTCCATTCACATTCAAACTCTGCTGGGTGTGCAGTACACCCAGCATTCATTCTGAAAGGTGCACACTATTTTTCTTAAGTTAAACACATGACATTTTTTCAGATATTAAATGGTGCAATAAAAATATGCTTTGCATAATAGATGAATGCCTAACTTAAGTATTTTGGAATTTCAATCAGTTTTTTATACTACAATAGTATACTTTTGTTTTATCGCGGTACGTAATTGTGATACGTTATTATGCAATGCTTTTAAAACTGTATTCTTCATTTGTGGGGTCAAGCAACACTTCAGAATACAATGAAAAGGATTTAAAAGATCAAGAAAACAGTTTGATCAATGACGACTTTCAGGACGTCAATGAAAAGAGATTCTCACCATAAGGTGTGGGGGAAAAAAAGACATTTAAAAATCTTGCATATTGACTCTAAATAATTTAATTTAATTTAATTTAATTTAATTTAATTTAATTTAATTTAATTTAATTTAATTTAATTTAATGCAATTTAATTTAATTTAATTTAATTTAATGCAATTTAATTTAATTTAAGTACTCATATTAGTGCTTGTATCGGCAAGTAGCTAAAGGTTAGTACTCGTACTCGTCCTTTACAATAGTTGTATTGGTGCGTCTCTAAAAGAGAGCATCCAGGGATCAGCGCAGACTGAAGTGTGCAGATTGTCGGCAGTTTCACCTCCAGCCGGGCGAAGCGGTCGCTCTTGTAGCAGGCCAGCTCGGCGTTGATGAGTTTGGTGAGGAGGAACTCCCTGAACTCCGGACCCTGGAAACAAGCAGAAGTAGCTTCACGTGGAGTTTTTGTTCCATTTCACTGCGACAGGCCGCCATCTCACCTTCTTGAAGACGGCTGGATTGGGGAGAGGCGGGCCGAACGGCGGGACGTCTTCTCGTGCCGTGACGGACACCTGTTGATCACAAGACAGATATCTAAGGGCTCACAGCCGTTCTGCAGGTAGCAGGAGCAGAATAAAGTGGCTGTTAGAGGAACGTGGTTCCTGTGTTGACTGTTAATCATCAATCATGTGGATCCGAGTGATTTTGTTTGTGAAGCATGTGAAATGGCGAAGATGGAACTTTGAGCACAGACCTTGTAGGAGGTGTTGTCACAGCAGGGTTCCTCCGCCTGCACCAGGACGAAGGCGTGCAGGAAGTTGGAGGCGATCATGTCTGGGACGAAGGGCGTGGCCTCTTCTTGAAACACCAAGGCCACAATGTCGTTGCCTATGTGACGCTTCCTCTGCAGCTGAACAGCATTAGCGTCACATGTTAATCCTCGAAACAAAGGACTCTTACCTGCCTGCGGGCATTATTCCACTAACTCTTAACGTCGCTGTTGTCACCATCTCACCCTGAAGACACCGGAACGCACCTCCAACAATTTCATGCTCATCTCAATCCACTGGTTCTGTTCAAAGTTCTAGAACAACTCCCAACTGAAGAACAAAACCACGGGTCTGCAACTTTTAGGACCAAAAGAGCAGTTTTCACAGATTTCCAACAAGTAAAATCTGTTTGGAGCCACAAAATGATAAATTCTCTGAAATGAAGAAAAAACATAACATTTTCTATACAAACAAAACTTTAGGTTGGATTCATAAAGTGTCATACTTACAATTAAGATATGTTTTATTATTTTATAGGGATTTTTACTCTCTTATTTTTTTTTAGAGATTTTCCCACTTTAGCTATTTTCTGTATCTTGGCCATTTCAGCCACTTTGAATCTCTAAATATTTATAGCTGCTGTTCAAGCAGTTTTAGCTATTGTAGTATTTTTTTTTCTTAATTTTTCCCCTTGAATTCTTTTCCTTTTTCCTTTCCATTTGTCTTTTTCCCCACAAAACTCCATACTAGCAATTTTAATCATTTTATGTTTTAGGCTAAGGCTTTTTACTGTATGTTATTATTATTATTATTATTATTATTATTATTATTATTATTATTTATTATTATTATTATTATTAATATTATTATTATTATTGTTGTTGTTAATATTATTATTATTGTTAATATTATTATTATTAATATTATTAATATTATTATTAAATTATTATCATTATTATTATTATAGTAGTTTTAGCTATTTTATAAATTTACATTCCAGGTATTCTGACTATTTTATGTTATTTAGCTATTTTAGGCTAAATTGGATAATTTTTGAAACTCAAAGTGGCATGTTTATAAAATAAAATTGCAAGATAAATGTTTATCCCAAAATAATTTTCTGATGTCAGTGAGCCGCTACAGGAGGGCTGAAGAGCCACACGTGGCCCCAGAGCAGCAGGCTGCAGATCCCTGAACTATAATAAACAATCTAATCTGGACTCCACACTACTGATAATGACCGTCACAAAATCAACAACGTCCTCCTCTCGTCCAACTCCAGAAACTTCAACGTCCTCATTCTGCTCCACCTCAGTGCTACCTTTGACAACCATCAGTTTCTCCATCCTCCTCAAATGACTCTCCGACAGACTTCAATTCATCTCCACCAACAACTGCAAATCCCTCCCTGCTGCCCTTCTCCACGGTGTCCCTCAGGGTTCAGTCCTCGGCGCCCTCCTCTTTATTCTCTTCCTGTTCCCTCTTTAATAACCAGCCCTTCTGGACTCCGGTTCCGCTGCGTCACCGATAATCTCCAGCTCCACTGAGCCCTGACAACCTGATCAGTGAATCAAACTCAAAAGTCATCTATTCCACACTATCTTCCAGCCCTGACAGTTCATCTTCCTTAATTGATCTTTTATTTCTGTTACTTTCTAAACCATCTTGGACTTCCTGTCTGAATTCTCCAGATTCTCTGAATGTTTTCATGTATCTGTACCACTGTTCAGGCGCGTTCTCTTCATGTTTTTCCTGGACCTGCAGTACATCGTGCTCTGTCGAGTGTGCTGTATTCCGTGCTGTGTTATGTAGTGTCAGACTGAATCACACTGTGTCCGGCTGCTCAGCTGCTGATTCATGTTGTTGTCCTGCTCTCTACCTGCTGGGCGTCGCCCTCGGTGAAGGGCAGCTTGGTGGACACGTGGAACATGATCTCCTGCTGTCTGTGGACGGTGTAGATGGACTGAGACCCCGTCTGACCATGAGACACGTCCAGACCGCCCCGAAACCTGCAGAGATCAAGGAAGCAACTTTCGGTTTTTAGTGGAACACAAACGATGTCTGTGTCGTGAGAGCTCGTTCTGCGAGGAGGCCATCTGTTGCAGTGTTGGCTGCTCTCCTGTTTTATTTTGGTTTTCATTCTGCGGCCGAGTGTTAAAACACAAACTGTCTCCAGCAAAAACAAAGCTTTGTCATCAGTATATTAAAATAAAAAAAAGATATTCTGAGCCTGAACCTGCTCAGGAGGAACACATTAGGAATGAAAAAATCACAAGCTAACGGTCACAGTTGTTACGGTTCGACACGTTGGTGCAGAAAAACACACGTTGGTGTGTTCCCAGTCTCACCCTTTAAAGTCCTGCAGCTCCACCGTGTCTCCCAGCAGCTGGAGGAACTCCGTGAAGGCCGGCGTCTCTTCGTTGTTCCTGAAAAGTTCCTCCTCTGACACCTGACGGACGAGTGACACGTCACAACATCTATCGCATGCCGCATTCATCACATCTACCACATGTCATTGTCATCATACCTTTCACATTACTTCGATCAGTTAAAACTCATTGGGCACATTGGGCACATGCCTGGTGCTCCTGTCGCGTGACATCTGTCACATTCAATTCACCCATCGCATCCCGCTTTGTGCATGTGCCACATTCGTCTCATCTAGCATATCGTACGACCTTCACATTTGTCATACTTCAGCGGGACCACATGTCACAATCACATCGTATTACACCTTTCCACTCGGCCGTGTCACTTTCATTACATCCCTCACGCGTCACATCTATAACACATTTATCATTTCTGTCACATCCAGCACATCTGTCGCTTGAGAGATCCATTATATATTTGAGGCAGTGGCGGCTGGTGGTAAATTTCTTAGGTGGGGCTCTTCATTATCATTCAATTTCATCCAACGTTAACTTGATATTAATACAGTGTATAAAGCTCATTACAACAATCTTGTCTTTTTTAGATTGAGAGAGACCCCCAGTTATTAGAAAAGAGTGAATAGAGACACTTATTGAGACTCTTTTATTAACATACTTTAGTCCCTTTTGGAAAACGAATGTGTTTTGGGGCTGGTTTACTGGAAATGACAGTTAGTCTGAGTTTGGGAAAACAAAAAGTTTATCCAGTATATTTTTAAACAACACATCAATTCATCTTTCAAAGCATTTTAGAAGGCTACGAAAGAAACCTCAAAAAAAGAAGTGCCAAAAAAAGATTTTCAGTTATTAATAAATATGAACATATCTAAACATTTATCAACATTAACAAACCTGGACACATTTCTGTTTGTGTGCATTTCTAAATAACTATCATGGAGAAAGTTGAATCTGACCAGCAGCTTTTCAGCCAAATTTCTTCTTTCAAACGGTAAATTAGAAGAGATGTAACAAGAGTCAATAATCAGAGACTTACTGCGATTAAAATAGCGCCCCAAGTGGCCGACATGAAACGGTGCTGATTGGTTTACTTTCATGTCAGTCTCTTATAGAGTTCATCAGTAATTGGTTAGATCACTACTAAGCCCCGCCTCCTCGGGGCACCTTTCACATTGCCTCAAGCTGCTCACACACACGCACGCACGCACGCACGCACGCACGCACGCACGCACGCACACACACACACACACACACACACACACTAAAGAAAACAGTTCAGGGCGCATTGTTAGTTTGTTGGTATGAACATATTTTTTTACATTATTACAGTTTATTTATAAGAAATTCTCTTTCTTGCTCCTTCAGGGGTGGGGGTGGGGGGGCTCTATTGGCCAGCCACCACTGGCCGCCATTCTTCACGTTAGGTACATGCCACATCTGTCACGCCACTCATCTTGGTGAGTTCCTTACATTTTTTGTCTTTGGAAACATTCTAAAAGACAGATTCCGTCCAGTCAGTAGTTACCTGTCCAAACCTCTGGTAAATGACTCCGAACTTGAAGGTGTTGCTGACTTCGTGCTCGTCGTAGTTGACGATCAGCTGAGACGCCTGCAGAGAAACAGAGAGAGGTGAGCTGAGTCCATCGCGGCCTCCGAGAGAGGCTCTCAGAGGTGTGAGCTCACCTTCGGGTAGAGGACAGGACTGAAACGAAGACCTGCCGCCTCGTCGCACAGCAGCTGCAGCAGAAAGAGAAGGAGACTGACTGGAGGACTGATCTCTGCTCAGGTGCTGCTCAGATCCTCACGGCTCTCACCTTGGCCAGCTCCGGTACGCTGGGAATGTCCGTCAGCTCAGTCAGAGATAATCTGTGATAGACGCTCTTCACCCGAGACCTGCCGGGACAGCAGAGACCGACCTGAACCTGAGGCCTGAACCAGAGTCTTGGACTAAAGTCCTGGACCAGAGAGTGGAACTGAACATTGTCACTTGGGTACCTTGTTACCATGAAGGAGAATATTCACAGAACGACATATGACTTTGTGGTTCTTACCTTCGCCAACGAACGTTAAGGCGAAGGCGATGTTTTTGTCCACATGTATCTATTAGTTTGTATGTATGTATTTTACCAAGTTTTCACAAAAAGTATTGACCTGAATTGCATGAAATCTTCAAGGATGATTTGTTATCATCCAAGGACCAATTGTATGTACTTTGGGGTTGAAAATCTGCGGTAGAGGAAAGATTTGTCCTCCATTGTGGACACACTAGAGGTCTGCTGTTAGCTGCCTGCTAGCACAATGCTAACGCCCCTCCGGAGCTCGCAGTAATATCTCAGTTTGTCAAGTATCCAGAAACACCAGTGTGAGCGTACTGACTCGGGTGGTGTTTCACCTGCTTGCCTCCGCTCAGTGTTTTGCACAGTGGTGTTTCTATTTGACGGGCTAGTTAGCATCAATAGAACTAATGGCTGACATGCTTGTGATGCTAACTCTGTTCCACGAACAATTCTGCGCTCTACCGAGGGCCCGTTCTAGTTGTCGATGGTTTTGTGTCTGAATGATGGGTTGCTTCCACAGACTCTGGTTGGAAATGAAAGTCTGTGTTTGTGATTGTCGGTACCTGACGATGACGTGGAGGTGCTCCTCCTCCTTGTCCTCCTCGTGCCTCACAGACAGCAGAATGTTCCCCAGAGCGCCGGCCGAGCAGCAGAAGTTCAGATGCTCCTGAGAAAGAACGAGAGAGATCAGGTACATTTACCCGTTTTGAGCTGAATGTGTAGTTCTGGAAGTCAGAGCAGTGACCAGCATAGAGACGCTACCTGAACTGCACCTGAGTGAACTCAAGCTCTGGACATTTCTTAAACTCTTCCTGTTTCTCTGAAAATCATAACTCCTACTACCAACACAATTGGGAGGTTCAATGGGAGGTTTGATGATACGACTAATTCTGAGGCCCACAACACAAAAAGCGCACATTTGTACCTGTTCAGACAAACATTGTTGGAGAGAAGACAAGTTGAGCTTCTTTTTATTAAAATAAATTCAGTGTATATAGAGAAAACTGTGAAAGTGGCTCCAGGTTGAAAACAGAACATTTTCAATTTCCTCCACTTGAGGGTTTGGTCCCACATAGTTTTGCTCCATTCATTCAGAGTCATTTTCTTTCTTTTTAATAACAAGACGTTATCATAAATAAGCGAGCAGATGTGATGTTTTGAGACAAGCTTGAGCTCATCGTGACCTCACCTTGCCCAGGAAGTGTTTCCGGTACGCCCGCACAGCCTGGTTCATCTCCTCCAGCCGGTACCCGAAATCCTCTGCTTCCTCCTCCTTCCCTCCCCGTCCTTCCTCATCCTCCTCACTCCCTCCGCCCCCAGGGGGAGGCGCGGAGGGAGGAGGATCCTCGGGATCCTCGATCCAGTACCCACCGAACTGAGGGAGGATGACCTGAGGGTACGGCGCCCCCTTCTCCAGCACCTGGAAGCACACAGGAAGTGACATAAAAAAACTTCCAGCTGTTGGTTCATGATAAATGATCCATCGTTAGCACTTTTAGCCTTGACTCAGCAGCTCCTATCCTGGCACACAAAAATTGATCATCAGAAGTTGTTTTAAGCAGTTTTGCAGTCATTGTTCATGGAAATGGATGACGGTGGCAGTCGTGAGTCGTATTAACATGACTGTGTGTGTGTTCGATCTCACCTCCTCTATCCTGGGATAAGGAATGTAGTCATCCTGGAAAAACAGAAACAACGTGTTTGATGTAAACATTGAGCAGCTTTCAGCTCTAAAACACTTTTCTTCCATGAGTGAAGATCTGAAGGGAAGGCGTCACACTTAACTGATGGATGGAGGAGATGAAATGTGACGACAGATGACGCTTTGAATGTACACAGATTTAAATCTTCCTCGTTTAGTGTCTATATGAGACTGTTTTTGTCTTCTCATTGAGAACTGACTAATTTTGTCTGTCTGGTTCAGTCAGTATATTTCCTATCGTTTTCCATTTTGTGGTTGATTTGGTCGCAGGACGGAACTGACGTGGATCATGACTCTGATGAGCGGATGACTGACGAACAAGAGACTGACGAATGAGCGAGTGATGGAGGAAGGACCGCTAAACATGCTGAGCGAGTGATTGGGGTTTGGGGATAAGACGATGAGGTGGATAAAGGAGTGAGGACACACAAACGTGCCTTCTGTCTCTGAGGGAGCGTCCTGATCTCGGCAGCTTCTGGGACCTGCTGCGAGGACGTGGGAGAGGAGAGGACACGGTCAAGACGGACTGTAATTCAATGAAACGTCCAGAACCGGAAACTAGCAGCACGTCCATGGACACTCACCAGAGTTTCCGAGAGTCCAAACAAACTCTGTTCAATACTGATGATAAATAGACAGCCTGAGGCCAGAGGCCAGAGGCCACAACAGCTGTCCCACAGCTCATTAACATACCATCTTATTCCAAGATTAGAAGAGACCATATTGTTGCTTACAGTTCGGTTCGCACGAGTGAAAATGCATAATATTTGCGTTTTAGTTTCATAAAAGTTTTGTATTTAAACGGCAGCGTTTTGAAAACAACAGAAACACTGAAGACGATGTAGTGTTCCTGAAAGGCCACTAGTGGGTGCTGTTTTCATGTAAAACACGGAGAATAGTACACTATAAACATTATAGCTCCTTTAAACTGTCTATCTTCGTCATTTTGGTATCGTCAGTATCTGATGATTGTGAAAAATAAATTGTATCTCCAGATGTGATCCAGATTATATTGTTGTAAATGTTCATTTTATTAAAGAAGTGGTTCAAGTTCAAGCACATTAGCTGAAAACGATGATGTCATCACCTCACCTCTCGACCCGATAACCCTGCAACCCTCTCCACGACGCCACTTAACAACAACAACAATGGCGGACCAACTGCTCTGATCAAGCTGCAGAAGCTACTGATGCTATTTAGTTTAATAAGGTGAGATGGTAGATTTGTTGATTTCTCCATTTTTGGTGTATTTCTGAGTTACAGTGCCACCTATCATCCTGGCAGTGGCGGGCCGTCAGGGCCTGCAAGGCCTTCTCTGAAAGCCTAAGATAAAATATCAGAATCACAGACTGATGTTGATTATATTTTGTCCATGAATACTTATTAAATAATTCCAAATGGTCTGTCCATTTCCTCTCATAGCTTCTCCCCGGCTGTGCTGCTTCCAGACGTGTACTTCCATATTAAAACTTTTAACCAATCACATTTTAGCCATCACCTGTTGCTGGGTAAAAAAATCTGCCTGAGGCCTTCACTTTCAATTCTGCAGGTGTCTGCAGTGTAAAACAAGCGTCGGTCACGCTGCTGCTTCAACCAATCAGATTTTGATATTGGCGACTCAGGGCCTTCTAGAACATAGACATATACATGTATACATATATATACATATATATACATATACACACACACACACACACACACACACATATATATATATATACACACATACATATATATGTCTATGTCTATGTTCTAGAAGGCCTCGCGTAACGTCAGTGTATTCAAGCCCTCTGATTGGATAGTCACAGAGTTCACTCTCCAGTGCAAGCTGACTGCATCTCTAGCGAGCTGCATGAACATAAATATAGTTGTGTTTATTTAATAGCGGTTTTATCAACTCACAATGACTAAAGGAAAAGATAAAGACATTTGGTTGCAAGTTTTTTGTCAAAACAATTTTCAAGACAGACTTTTCCAAGAGGTCATTGAACGCTTTTTTTTTTTGTACTGCATTTCTGCATGTTAACATGGTTTATGTAGCCATAAAAAAGTTATTGAGGGGTGGATGAGTCAGACCAGCATGGGTGAAGGCCTCGATCTGAAATGCACAGCCGCCACTGCATCCTGGCATATATACTACACAGTTTTGAATAGTTTTCATGGTGCCACGTGGATGCAAATATTTCCTGTGTGGACAGGGAAACTTTTTAAGAGTAAAGATTGTCATGGCTTGTGTGGACAAGGCCTATGAAAAGAATTGGTAAAACAGGTTGGTAAAGACATGGTCGAGGATGTTAATGAAGTCCATTTTGTGAGAGCCAGGTGTAAAGGCTGCAGGTGGGGGAGGGGCCAGAGAAGTCAATATTATTAAAAGACTTTCATTCTTGAAAAGATGAAGAAAACATGTTTAAGTTTGTCTCCGGCCAGTGTGCCGAGACTCAAGGATTAATTAGCGCTTACCTCCATCTTGTCCATCATGTCAAAAAAGTGAGCTGACTGCAGAGACACAAACAAAAGAGATCGTTTATTCACCTGGTTAAGCTAAGAATGTATACCAACCCCACAAAATCAAGGAAAATAAGAAAAATACGATGAAGTGTGTATGTGTGTGTGTGTGTGTGTGTGTGTGTGTGTGTGTGTGTGTGTGTGTGTGTGTGTTACCTTCATGGTGGGGGGTGCGGTGCGGGGGGGTGAGGGGGGGCAGTCTGCCACAGGAACATTGGAGATGGTGAGTTGTTCCTGTTTACTGCATATCAACACAAACATCACTAATCAGATCAGTCTAGTCCCACTAGTGTTGTTTTTTACAGTACGACAACACAAGCCGGTTCATATGGTGTGTGTGTGTGTGTGTGTGTGTGTGTGTGTGTGTGTGTGTGTGTGTGTGTG